>NC_136410.1:302888233-303088233 GCF_051521515.1 Lactuca serriola
TATCCAAACCATATATGCTTCCATTTGTGATGTACTTGAAGATCTTGGTGAATTTGATAGTGATCGTGATCGTAGAGCTGAAGCAATTCGCATCTTAAAATGGTTAAAATCGTTTGATTTTGTGTTTTGTCTACATTTGATGATTGATATCTTGGGAGTGACGGATCATTTGAATACACTACTACAAAGAAATGACCAAGATATCATAAATGCCATGAATCAAGTAAGTAGTTCAAAAAAAGCAATTCAAGAAATTAGGGATATAGGATGGGAACCACTTTTAGAGAAAGTTACTTTGTTTTGTGCTAAAAACGAAGTTAAAGTTGTGGATTTGGAAGATGAATATTTTAATGGATACAGTCGTCGCAGAGGTTCACATGTTAGTAATGTTTCTTATTACCAACTACCACACTGATTTATAAATTTATTGTGTTTTATTGTTAGTTATTAATATATTTGTATATATATATATACATATATATATATATATATATATATATATATACATATATATTTTTCAAGGTTAACATCTTGCACCATTATCAAGTTGATGTATTCAACGAAGTGATTGATATGCAACTTCAAGAGCTGAACCAACGCTTTAATGAAGCAAACACGAATTTACTTCTTTGTATTGCTTGTTTGTGCCCAAGTGGATCTTTCAAAGCCTTTGATTTAGAAAAAATAATGAAAATGGCTTCACTTTATCCGGAAGAGTTTCCTACAGAATATGATCTTCGAGTTCTTGAAGTGGAACTTGGAAATTACATTAAAGATATGCGAGAAGATGAACGATTTAATGATTTGAAGAGTATTGGAGACCTTGCCAAAAAGATGGTTGAAGAAAAGAAGCATATAATATTTCCTAAGATTTACCTTCTTATGAAACTTGCATTGATCTTACCTGTAGCAACAGCAAGTGTAGAACGCGCATTTTCAGCAATGAAGTTAATAAAGACTGATATACGCAACAAAATGAGTGATCAGTTTTTGAGTGATAGTTTAGTGTCTTATATTGAAAAAAATGTATTAAAAGGTATTGGCAACGATGCAATTGTGACAATGTTTCAAAATATAAGACCTTGTAGGGTTCAATTGTAAGAACTTTATTATAACTATTGAACTGATATTTAAATATTTTAGTCATACAACCCGACCCGTCACCGCTAGTATTTTTTACACTTTCATATTTTTTTTAGTTTTATTTACATAAGGAACCATGTGGTTTTTGGTTCTAGATTTGCCACTATTGGTAACCTTCTTTGTAGGGACTAGATTAAGGATATGGGCGACAGTCTCTAAGGCATACCCCAAAAAGAGATTGGTAGCGAAGCTCGGCCTATCATAGAGCAAACCATGTCTAACAAAGTTCGATTACGCCTCTCAGCTACACCATTTAGCTGTGGTGTCCTGGGAGGAGTCAATTGTGAGACAATCCCACACTCCTTAAGATAGTCAAGGAACTCGGTACTAAGATACTCACCACCTTGATCGGATCAAAGTATCTTAATGTTCCTTCCCAATTGATTTTCTACTTCCTGTTTGAATTCTTTAAACCTTTCAAAGGTTTCTGACTTATGTTTGATCAAGTAGACATAACCATATCTACTAAAATCATCGATAAAAGTCACATAATACCGATTAGCATCCCTTGTGGTGGTTTTGAATGGTCCACATACATCAGTATGTATTAGGTCCAACAAACCCTCACCCCTTTCACAAGTACTAGTGAAGGGTGATTTTGTCATCTTTCCAAGTAGAAAAGATTCACAACTATCATCCGATTTAAGGTCGAATGATTCCAAGACTCCATTCTTTTGGAGTTGGCCTATGCGTTTCTTGTTTACATGTCCAAGACGACAATGCCACAATGATGCTTTATCTAGGCTAGAAGAAGAATCAATATACAATACATTATTTCCTAAGTTGTCTACAACCGACACAGCTTCATACACACCATCACAAGGTAATGCTTTAAAATAAAACACATTATTAAAGAAAGCATTAATACCACCACATTCATTATCAAACAAAAAGGTAAAATCTTGTTTGTACAAGCCATGAAAAGAAATAATATTTCTCGTCATTTCAGACGAGTACACACATTTATTCAAATCTAATTTTAACCCATTATTTAGCAACAAAGTATAAACTCCAATCTTGGAAACAGGCGAAGCCTTCCTATTCCCCATGATCAAGTTTATCTTTTCGTGCTCCACATCCTCACTTCTTCTTTGGCCCTGCAAATTTGAACATGTGTGAATACCACATCCTGTATCAAGCACCCAAGAGTTAGAATATGGTGAGTAATTAGACAATATTGTGTAAATACCTGCATGGGTGGGTTTCACTTTCCCATCCTTTAGATCTTGCAAGTACTTAGGGCAGTTTCGCTTCCAGTTCCCCTTGTCTTGGCAATAGTAGCAATCAACATCCTTGGGAATAGCAGAAGGAGTGACAGAACCGCTCTTGGTCCTTGATGAGGAGCCTTCAAGAGACTTTCCCTTGGTACCCTTTGAAGGGGACTTCCTCTTTTTCCCTTTGCCTTGCCCGATAGCCAAAACAGGGATAGATATTGGAGTAGGAGTAGTAGAGGTAACAACCGACTTCCCTTAAGACCATTTTCAGCGGTCTTCAAGAGTCCTTGAAGTTTGCTAAGAGTAACTTCCTCCTTGTTCATACGATATGTCATACGAAGTTGGTCATAACAAGAAGGTAAGGAGTACAAAATGATGTCAATTGCCAACTCCTCAGGGAAGTTCACATTCAGCTTGAGCAAACGGTCCACATACTTTTGTATCTTTTGCATGTGGCCCGTGATGGATTCATCATCCTTCATGCGGGTTGTTATCATGGAGGAGATTATTTCATATTGCTCCTGATATGTACTCTGATGGTACCTTTCCATCAAGTCTTGGTGCATCTCAAAAGGGTAGAAGTCCTCATAGGACTTTTGGAGCTCAGTTTTCATCGTGTCCATCATGATGCATGCTACCTTAATAGCATCCCTCTCATGTGTCCTGAATTCAGGGATCTCCTCAGGAGTAGCAGTGGACTCATCAAGCTCATTTAACTCCTTATCGAGGATATATTGCTTGTCCTCATAACGAGTAACCATCCTGACGTTCCTAATCCAGTCCATGAAGTTGGAACCATCAAAGATGACTCTCCCACAAAGATTCATGAGAAAGAAAGAGCCAGTTGGGTTAGAGCCTGAAGCATTGGTGTTGGAAGACATCTAAAAGAAGAAAGCAAGTTTAGATTAGATGTATAGAGTCCTTAATAAGACACCCAAATGTAATATTAAGGCTAGGATCCAATCACAATATATTATACTTAGAAGAGGGATGTCGTAATCTAAGTAATAACATATTTGAAAGGTAGGTGAATGACGATTCACCAATTTCCACCATGAAAAACGAAATGAATTATTTGGTTTTAATTGGATTTGAAATTCCTAGATTCTTTTGAGATTCATTGAACTTTTCAATGGCATGTTTCAATCTCGATTGTGCCCTTTAAGTTTTGTGACTGGGATGTCGAGGATCACAAAACAAGGTGTGAATAACCATACTAATTCACTTGGTACCCTTAATATTATCACCTAATCAGTGTGCCGGTTAAGCACACACGCTCCATTGATCTATGACAAACATTAAGTCACCCTTCGTGATCCTTACTAGTCCAAGTTAGTGTGTCGGTTAACCACACACGCTCCACCAACGACTTGGTAAAGTACAAAGTGTGAATTCCATGGACTAGCACCATGTTCACGTTTTTCCTAAAGTAACTAAGATTGGGAATTAAAATATTTAGTTACTTTATAATAATCATTATACTTTCAATGAGGATTTAAAGTCATTGTCCTACCCGTTCGGCTAACGACCCTCCACCGATCAAGGAAGCGGTGGGTGAGAGTGGACACCCATTAAGCTGTCATTTTATAGGCAACAACCTTATAACCCCCCCCCCCCTTATATATCGGCTTCGTGAATGAGGCCTACTAACGGTAGAACGACTTATTCTTATACATATATATAATAATTAACCATTAATGTTATAAATAGTATAAGTGTTGAATTTTAACTATTAAAACTCTAAGGGTTGGAATTAAAGTTTATTAAAATGTGTGAAACTTTACAAATTCCAAAACTTGAGGGCAAGTTTTGTAACTATCCAAAACTTTTCATTTCATAACTTATGAATTAAAGGTTCATAAAAATGAAGACTCTTCATTTTTATGTAACTTATGTGTTTTAAATGTGTATTTAAAAGAAGTGACCTTTGGATATCCATAACTTGAGGACAAATTATGGACTCTATTAAAACACATAAATGATCAAGAATTAATCCTAAACAATTCAGCAAATAATTCCTATCATCTTCTAAATTCATAAGAACATGAACATGATCATCAAAGTTTCAAGAATTATATGAACACATACAAAGCGTGAAATTTTGATATAAGTTATTGTAAATGGATTAGAACAACCATTACACCAACTAAAACAAGTTTTAAAACACCAAAACAATTTAGGGTAATGTTTCTAGTCCATTTCCAGCAGCAAAAGTCGAAAATCTGCATTCTGAGGCTCCCGTCGAGTGCACGAACCTAATCGGCGAATAGGATGAGTTTACACATGAACTCGGCGAGTCCCCCCATGGACTCGGCGAGTTCATCAGGCAGACAGCAAAAATTCGACTTTTTTCACTATTTTGCATCAAGTATCAAACAAACAAGCCTAGGATCTGATACCACTGTTGGGTTTTAAGCATTCTAACACTTCCTAAGTGTACATGCAACCCTAATAAACCTTGGATCTATGTTTGTCTAAGGTACATGAAAAATATTATTTTCCAAGGTTTATAACCTATCTAGCATGGCATGGGGTACTTTTAAACATAAAAGAACTAGATGAATTACATACCTTTTGTTTATTGTTGATTCCTTGGAGTTTAAGAGCCAAGAACCAATAATGTGAATGCCTCAAATGGAAATCACAAATCACCACAAACTTGGAAAATGTATGAGAGAGTATACTAATACTTAGAAATTGGCCACCACTATTACACACACTAGGGTGCTTTTTCATGCAACATAAGCTTGTTTATATAGTGTGCATGGTTAGGGTGAAACCCTAATAACCCATGTCTTTCCTTTCCAAGGATCCATGGGTTAAAAGCTCCATTGATCATCCATGGACTTCCATATAAGCTTAGCCCATTAACAAATGAGTATTAGCCCACATCATATAAATATAATAGCCCATGATTTAATTAGTCTTCCTTTTAATCACTAAATTAATTCATAATTAATTCATGATTAAAACTAATTAAATAGCATGACTTTATATTAATATATTATAACTTATAATGTATTAATAAATTGTAAGTATATAATTCTCATAAAATTATCCATAAATAGTTTGGGTGAAGTGCAACCCAAATGGACCATGCCGGGTCGAGTCAAGTATATACCAAATAAGTTATGGACTTAGACACCTTATCCAACACTTATCGCATGCATAACTTGGTTCCAACACCCAAGGTCTCATTTTTATGACATTACACCACTAATAAGCTCAAAAGGGGGGGGGGGGGGTCTTAGTCTCTGGAGTTCAGGATCTCATCAAGTCTCCACCTTTTTGGGACAAAACCCTAAAATACCCCATTAACATACTTAAAACAAAAGAGAGGTAAAGTTTGAAGCTTTATACCTCAAAAAGATGCTCCCATCTCAGATATGCTCAGATCTAAAAGCTTGGACTCCAGCTCCTTCTTCTTCAAGGCTTCCACTTCTCCTTAAGAGCACACAAAAATCATAAAATCTCTTAAATACACATACAAGCTCCAAGAATGAAGGACTAGGGTTTTGGAGGTTTTGCTCTCTAAGAAAGGTGGTGAGGAAGGAGGCCATCTCATTCTTTATATAGGGTCACTTAAAATATTAGGGTTTTCCTTCTGTGCCTAATACGCCCAACGTACCATCTAGTACGCCCAACGTACTAGGTGGCTCTTGCTTAAGGAACACGTGCATTTGTTCGCTAAGCGTATGCATACGTACGCCCAACACACTTCGCTGCCACACTTCTCCACTTTAGGGACTCATCTTGCCAAATCTTCAAACTTCCATAGCTTCTTTGATATAACTTCGATTCCAAAGATCCTCATACCTACGGAAAGGTGATGAGTTGTCTTACGATTCCAGCAACTCGCCACAACCCGAGACTTCCTTATGCCCGGATCGTGGCCCACGAACCCTAATCATGGACAATCCGAATCAGGATGTTACACCTAGTGCAGTTGATGGCGGAGGGTAGATCGGAGGGTGCCCTAGGGAAACTTAGGATTAGGTCAGTGGAAAGGGTATCGGTAAAAGGGACTTGGTGAAGTCGAAGCAATCCTTGAGGAAAGTACGGGTAGATGTGGAAGGTAGTATGGGCCCGTACTACTGAAAGCAGAGGACCTGTACTCGAATCAAGGAGGGCCTAGATGGAACCTAGAAACTTGGAAAGTATGTGAGACCTCCGAAAGGTATATGTGACCCTGACATTCGTATGTTTATTTTCAGAATGGTGGTCACGCAACATGGAGCAGGAGGTTCAGGATCTGGGTCAGGATCGGGCTCGGGCGCAGGATCCAAGCATGTGGATGATGGGTTACACAAGTTCATCGAGTTCGAGATCACGAGAGGTATCCTTGATGCGACGCCGGTTATCTTCGGGTCGATCAAGGAAGGGATCATTGAGTTGATGGAGGATCGCCTCAGGGAATTCAGAAGTGACATGGCAGCCAGACAGTCAGGATCACGCACACTGCCCTTTAAGGACTTCAGAGGGAGTGGTGCGTCGGATTTCCATGGGTTGAAAGACCCCATTGCTGCTAGGAGATGGATCGTAGACATCGAGTCTGCGCAGCTGATGAGCTTCTGCCCAGAATGGTCGAAGGTCCGTTTCGCTGGAGGGTGTTTGAAAGACAGGGCTAGAGATTGGTGGGAGTCGGTTGGCGACTCTCTGGGAGCCTCGGCTGTTGAGGCTATGACCTGGTCAGACTTTGTGACCAGATTCAGGGCGGAGTTTGCACCAGCTGTGGAGCTTCAGCAAAAAGGATGAAAGAATCATAAACAAAAACATAATAAACAACATACATCATGGATCTAAGGGTCCTTAAGTTTAAAAAGTGAAAAACAAAACCAAAAGAACCTTACAAGTGTCATTTTTGCAAAAATAACAAAGATTGGGTATAAATTGTAAATTGTCAGTTTTATGAGGGTTATAAGTTTTGTATTTGTGTAAATTTTGTTTTTTGTGAAAATAACACTTTTTAAATGGTCTAAAACATAAATTTTAGCTTAATGGGCTTAAAAGTGGGCCTAATGGGTTTTGGGCCCAAGGTTGCGAAAAAATGAGATTTTGAGGGGCTGAATTGGAAAAATTAACAAACTATGGGTCTAAAATGTAAATAAACTTTTTCATGGGTTAAAAATGAGTTTATTACCAAATATTGATTAAAAATGCAAAGTTTTTGATTTTGGGGTCAAAATTGTAAAACTTACGGAATTTGGGCCAAAAATATAAACATTTTACAAATAAAGGCTAGAAATGAGAAATGCAATAGTTTTGGGCAAAAATTTCTATTCAAATAAAGTTTGGGTGAAAAATGTCAATAAAAATGGTTTAATGACCAAAAATATCAATTTTCATAAAAAGGGACTAAAACGGTCATTTTATAGAAAAAGGTGTCACAATGGTTAATCTAAATGTTTTTGGGCCAATTAAAACGACTATAACTTTTGGGGTTAAAAATAGCAAGCTTATAACACATAGTTTATATATATATATATATATATATATATATATATATATATATATATATATATATATATATATATATATATATATATATATATATATATAAAATAAAAACTTCATTATAAATTAAACGTTAAAATAATTCGTTATTGTGAATAAACATTTAACATACCACGAATACCAACAATACGACTCACACTCGATAAAACATACACGATTCAAAAGTTGGGCTCAAATACCTACTATACGTGCTATTGGGCCTTTGTGGCCCAATATCATGTTTATTGGGACCGATATATTCACACATGTTTATTGGGCCTTCTGTGACCCAATTACATGCCTAAGGGACCCTCAATGACTTTTACATGTTACTGGGCCTCAGTGGCCCATTGGCGTTGCTAGTAAGATCATTCGTTGTGACGACACAATACTACAAAACGATCATACTATTTTATCGGAAAACATCGGGTTTTCCGGGGAAATAACATTATTCACTTGTACTTTCAATAACTAAAATGCAAGAATTTTTATCATGTGAAACATATCATTTTTACACGTTTTGAAATTATTCACGCATATACTTATGGATCATCACACCTATTGTATAAATAATTGCCGTTTCAGAAAATATTGGATTTTTTGGGTTTTACAAACTATACAAAATATTTTCATATCAACCCTGCTTATGAACTCACCAACATTATATATGTTGACGTTTTCAAAATAACTTGTATTCTCAGGTAACAGATAAGCTGAAGAACAATACCATGTGTGTTAGGATGTTATGTTTTGAAAACTCTCAAACAATTTATGTTATGGATATGTAATATTTAGACAATGTACTTGATGTGAACAAGGTCAGTTGTAATGTATTAATGCATGGTGATGTTTATGTTATGTTTCATGTATATTCATTGTGATGATATTTCAATTAAGTCATGCGAGCCCTCAGACGTTTCCGCCGTCTGGTTCATGGGTGTGACAGTACACCCAGCGTACTTAAGGGACCAATTATGCAAAAATTATCATTTCTTAGGGTTTCAAGACATACCAGAATTTTGGATGTTACAGCTGGTGAACAGTTTTAGATTCTTTAATGCACATATTTTTTCGTGAACATAAAAATAAGGATTCCATCAAGTCTTGGCGGTTCGGAAAGTCGTTTTTCACAATAACGTCAAATTTTTTCGACTCTTTCGAATTTTAAACTTCATTGTTTATATTATTTTGTCGCGGGCGAGCATAATAATTATTTATCCATTCAAGATAATTCTCATGACCATTTGAAGGTTTTATAATCACGTTTTTTATTATAAATCGGAGGAGAATTTGATATGGCCATTTGAATTTGGATTTGTGACTTTTCAAATTTGAAGATTTTTTATAAAGCTTGTGGTAGAATTATGAAGGTAGCTTCTACAGTAGCAGCTCTTCATCGAGCTCTTCTAAAGCTTTTACAAAGAAGTAGCATTTACGGTAGCAGTTCTTCATCGAGCTCTTCTAAGGCCTTGTTATATCTCTGACTTCTAGTATTTTCTCGATCAAGTGGCGTTACGAATCTTAAAATTTTGGATGTTACATGATATTTTTGGTGGCTTATATCATTAGCTTATTTGAAGATCATTGTCACTTGGAGGGGGAGTTCTTCAAAGACAAGAAGTGATTTTGTTTCTTTATTCTGAAATGGGTTTTTATGGTGGGTTTGGCTTTATTGAAGATCTTTGGGATTACATTAGAAAACGAAGTTTAAAAACATTACTTCAGTGCTTGGTTTATATATATATATATATATATATATATATATATATATATATATATATATATATATATATCCTAGAACCCATTACTGAAGACTATTGAAGAATCAAGGTTCGTGGATTGCTTCAAATATTCCTCGTTGCGAGATCTTTTCTTATTTGCTAAATGCTTGTTTTGGAAGTTAAAGCATTTTCATCCATTCCATACTATTGATGGGGAGATTGTAGGGTTTCAAAGTACTCAATGGATGATGGCAAGGGGCCCCCTTGATGAAGTGTAGGTTAAAAGCCCAAGACTTGTCTTTTCCCTATAAATAGTAATGTATTATTCATTATTAGGGTAAAGAGTGAGGCAAAATGTAGCCGCCACGTTGTGAGGTTTCTTGTAGAGTTAGATTCTTATTCTTAAAGTGTAATTTGTTCCTCATAATTAAATAAATCGAGTGATCATTCGACATATCTTCATATTTGTGTTTGTTCTTATTTTCTGCATCTTGTTCATCAAATCACAATTAGGGTTTAAATCCCAACACAAACACACATTAACAATAGTTAAACATCTCATAATTTGACACTTCTTTTTTCTAATATAGGTTACTATTGTGATAGGTTTAACAACTTTCTAATTTGTCAAAATAACAACATACTTTTAAAGATGACTATGAGCAAGGCGAGGTACTGAGAAAAGGAAGAAAAGTGGGTTAGTTCACCCATTTTCAGTATCTCTCTCCATTTCTCCCCCTAGACTCTCTACTCTCTCTCTCTCTCTCTCTATCTCTCTATGTTGTACCAAAATGTGTTTGTATGTTTTTAAATATTTTTTGATATTAGTTTTGTATGTTTTTAATATTTTTAATAATTAGTTTTCTATGTTTTTAGTTTTAGTTTGTGTTTATTTAAAAATAAAAACTTTAATGGGTTGGGAGTATGTGAGAGAACACGATCTATGCGCGGACAAGGTTTGAAAACTCAAACCTAGAGTTAACACTTTTAAGATCAATGTTTGCTTCTAATAAGTAGTTACAGTCAAGTCTGGTAAACCATTCAAGACTTGAAGATAATCAATCAACAAAGTATTCAAGTAATAAATGAAGTAAACATGAGTATAATCAATGCAAATATAATTTAAGAACAAGAAGAATGTTAAGAAATAACTTTGACTTAAAGGAAATTTGAAAGTGATGTGAAGAGAATAATTGCTTTTCTTGGATTGATACTTTTATTACAACTCATGAAACATTCACTCCTTAAATAGTGAAGAAGGAACATAGTACAAAACATTCTAAGGACCGGATAAAGCTCAGTGTTTGACAAACTTACACTTGAAAGATACACACGTTTTAATCCTATGAATTGTTACATCATGAAAAAAATACAAAATGCATTAAATGCATGTAATACTTCTGACTTCTGAACATCTTGATCTCGGGATTGATCTGGCTTCGGAACTTCATCATATCTCGGACACAAGCTAACTTCGAAACTTGATTTCTTGGGATTGCTAGAGGTTCACTTTTGGCTTCTTCTGATATGAAAAGGTAAGCACTGTAGATCCATAATCCATAACTTGACCATACCCTAAAAGTCAACGGAAGTCAACACTCGAGTCAACAGTCCATGTTGACCCAACTCGTCAAGTGCATCTATGTGACTCGTCGAGTTCCTTCTTTCTCTGAAAAATTGGGAATCTAACTCAACTCGCCGAGTTGTCTCACCAATTCGCCGAGTTCGTAACGCGTCCAGACTATCGGGGAAAACCCTAACCAACTCGTCGAGTCCCTTTAGTCCATTCTCTCATTCAGACGTTTTTAAGCAGAACTAAGGCCCCATACTCTAGATCTAGCCTCCCAAGGCTGAAATAACACGTAAAGTTGCAAGCTTTACATTCATGCATGGTATCTAGGGCTAAGTTGCCAAACCAAAGATCAACAAAGTTTTAATGCATGAGAGTTGGCCAAAGCTTGATAAAGCTAGAATCTTTAGGCCCAAGGGACCTAATATTGTCCAGATCTGAAGTCTCATCTTCAAGGCATGCTCAAACAACTAAGGGACTTATAGAGAAGATTGAAATGGCCATAAACTCCCTAATGGAGAGTTCTAACACATAAGTGGTCAAGGTAATAGCTTTTTACCTCCAAATGGCAGCTAACACTGAGAGAATACTGGATCCAAGGGCTCTTTCTCGTTCCAAGCCTTTTGCTCCTCAAACTCCTTCCAATAATGCACTAAAACACACACTTTTAGCCTCTCTCTCTCTCTCTCTTACACACACACAGAGAGATGAAAATAACTCAATTAGGGTTTCACCCAGCGTGTTAAGGTGGTGAGGGAGGCGGGGTAAAGGACTTAAGGTCCTTTAAATAGGGTGCAAACCCTACAAATAGGGTTTTCACACTCAACTCTTACTCGTCGAGTTGGGTCGAGTCCCCCAACTTGTCCAGTAGACTCTAAGGTGCTGTTTGTTTTTTCAAAGAGAAAATTCATGAAGTCTGTGGACCACCTCTGCAATCCTCTGTAGCAGAAGAGGTGGAACAAACGGGTGCAACCTATAATAAGAAACATGTTTGTTTTTTAACATCTACAGACTGCTGCAATAAATTGAAATTGAAATTAACTAATTTTATAAACTGAAAATAGTTCTCAACACCGAAATTTTAATAATGCTACTCTTAAAACATTGAAAGAATACTAAAAAGAACATGTAAAAAAATATATAAAACTTTTTTAAAAAAAAAACTTAAAAAAATATAAAAGAATCTAATAGTTTTATTCTAGAAAAAAAATTAATTTTATAAAACATAAAAAAGAAAATAATAAAAAAATTAAGAAAAGTATTGCAAACGATGTCTACGAAATTCGTAAAAAATTACACACGTTAAAAAAGATGCAATTGAAACTGAAAATATTATTAACAGAAACGGTAAAAAAAATTAAAAAAATCAAAGTTTTTTTTTTTAAATCAAGTTAAATAAATTTGTGGAAACTATAAAGAGAAATTGTATCAAATCCGTAAATAAAAATTTTAAAAAAATCAAAGTTTTTTAAAAATAAAATAAAGACAAAACTTCAAAAATGGTCCCTATGGTTTTTGAAAATATCAAGTTTAGTCCCTAAGTTCAAAAAACCTCACGGATCGTCCCTGTGGTTTCAAAACTTTTAACAGTTGGTCCTTCCAGCTAACTCCGTTACCATTTAGCCGTTAAGTCAAGGGCATTTTTGTCATTTCACTACACAGGGACCATTTATGAGGTTTTCAATTACTTTGTTTTTTAAAAATAAATAAATAAATAATATTTAATATGCAAGGGTCCCGCCCACCCTCTCTCTCTCTCTCAAATAAAAAAAATAAAGAAATAAAAACACTAACCCACCACACCCACCCCTTTTCTTCCTCTTGATTTTTGTCTTCTTCGTGTTTCTTCTTCCTTTTCTTTTCTTCATCCTATTTCTTTTCTTTTCTACAACATTGAGATACTTTGAGTTTAGCAAGAGATCAGAAACTAGGTTTAGTTATATGGTCTGGAATTGGTTTTGTTAATAGTGTAAGCTAGTGTCGAAACCATCATCTTCAATCTCTGAGATGGCGAGAATATTTTGTACTTCTCCAAAAAGGGGTCTGAAAGTAGAATTGTTGGGAGCCTTATGTTGTATAGTTATATGCTCTAGTTGGAAAACTCTAGAGTTTTTAATCATCAAGATGCAGTGTTTAATGAGATTCAATTGCTATCCTTCAACAAGGTAAACAACAGAGGCAGTAGATTAAACTTTTGACCATTTTGCCCCTGGTGATTTCAATCGGTGAGAACAAAAAAGCAAACCATAGTCACTTAAACTGGATGTTGAGTTGCTGGGATTTCAATTTTAAAACCAACAAAACACATATTTATGGAAGAAATCAAAATTGATCTTGAAATCTAGCAAAATACAAACATTACCTTCCTGGGATTTTGATTTTATAACCAGCATAACATATTTTTCGTTTTGAAACCCAACAAATTGAGGGCACAGTAGGCAATGAACCTATTTGAAGAAAATGAAAGGGGTTTTGTAGATTGAATTCTTCAATGTATTTCTCATCTAAAATCTCATTATCTCCCTTGTTCTTCCCCATCTCTCCCCTCCGCATCAAATGACAAAGCCTCCGCCTCGCCTACCTGTCACATCACATCACGTCATAAGATACTCCACCACCCCCATAATCACCGCCACCATCTTCGTTGGAGACAAACTCCCCGAGCGCTGGTTGTATCAAGGTGGCGTCAATATGGATACTTACGAATCTTGGAATGTGATTAGGGTTGAAGCATCATCCATTTTTTTCTCAGGAAATAGATGGTGGAGGTATACAATTAACGAAGATAAAGAAGAACAAAGGAAGGGTTCTCTGTGTCGGTGATCGATTGAATGCCAGAATGAAGCAAATGGGAGGGGCGTATGTTGGTTTGGGTTTTTAAGGGAAACAACTGAAAGGGAAGTACCCAGCAACCACGCTCTTTGGAGAGAGAGAGAGAGAGAGAGAGAAGAGGGTGGGTGGGTGGGACCCTTTAATATTAAATATTATTTATTTATTTATTTTTAAAAAACAAAGTAATTGAAAACCTCATAAATGGTCCCTGTGTAGTGAAATGACAAAAATGCCCCTGACTTAACGGCTAAATGGTAACGGAGTTAGCCGGAAGGACCAACTGTTTAAAGTTTTGAAACCACAAGGACGATCCGTGAGGTTTTTTGAACTTAGGGACTAAACTTGATATTTTCGAAAACCATAGGGACCATTTTTGAAGTTTTGTCTAAAATAAAAGTTAAAAAAATAAGTTATACCAAAATCCTAAAAAAAACACTTGGATAAAATGAAAGTTGAAGAGGTTTGAAAGGCAATTCAAGTGTTGCGCCACGCAACACATGCGCAGAGGTTTTGTAGTCTGAAGTCTTCCAAAAAACAAACTGTTGCGAGAGGGAAAGTGTTGCGCGTGTGCTACACTGCGAAACAAAAAGTGGTTTGAAGATGTTTTTTTACAAAAAAAAACAGCACCTAAAAATCATGCGGCCATCTCAATCTCTACTCGAGTTGGGGCCTCCAACTCGTCGAGTTGCCCTGACAAAATGAATATAATTTAATTATATATTATACATGGGAGTCGGGATGTTACACAAAACAAGTGAGAGAAGGCTAGGATTTCTCAAGGAATGATCTTAGGTGATGAAGGTTGGTCACAAGAGGGTTTCTCATAAGTTAGAGCCCTTAAATAGGGCTCAAAACCGAAAAATTAGGGTTTTGATCTGCCGCGATTACGCCCTACGTAACCTAAGTTACACCATGCATAGCCCATTAGAAATGCGATCCACACTTAGCAAGTTGCGCCCTGCCTAACTTTCCTACACCCTGTGTAGGATAAAACCCCCAGTTTCCATTTCAACTTCAAACAGTCATAACTTCTTTGTTTCAACTCCGTTTTCAGTGTTTTTTATATGCACGGAAAATGTATTGAAGAGCTCCACAATTCTATCTAATTGCTTTTGACTTAAAACATAACTAACTAAAATCCTTAATTCATGAAAAAAAAAAACCTAAAACATCACTTTTCTCATTTTACCATTTGACTACAAAACACAAACCAAGGGCTTGGATCGCATAACAAATATTATCAACATCCAATAGGGTCTAAAACCTATTCATTTGAAGCCCAATAACTTTACTTGATCAATTTATTGTCCAAAATCCCAGAATAAGAACGTCTCGAAACAGGATGTTACAATTTCACTTTTAAAGCTCATATATTACCCTAAAACCACTCCACTTACCATCTATTACAAAAAAAAAACCACAATTCTCGTTAAATGAGACTCGTTAATTCATGAAAATTCGTAGCAAATTTTAGCAAGCTTTTTTGTTGTAAAAAGCAAGTTTTTTTTCAAGAAAAAAAAATTTAATAACTTCGAAAACTTGCAGGTTTTGTAGTTTTATTGGTTATTTTGAAATAGAAGATAAAAATGTTTCACATAGTGTAGGGTTATTTGATCCCAACCGTACTTTAAATTTATTTTAAACCATCGTAATGTTCTTTTGGTGTGACCTCACAGATTCATATATAATCAATTGTACTGTAATTTTTTGTTTCTTTCATACCAAATACAACACAATCATCATGTATAATATGATTTCAAAAATATGTAATTTCAATCACAATGTTTTGGATAACATAAAATCAGATTTGAGATAATCCACAATATCCTAATTTACGATAATGTATTAATTTCAATATGTATTATTGGACACTATCATGACACACCATTTAGAATAATTGTTGGACCTTATTACCACTTTGACAAGTCAAATTAGCAACTACTCTTCACTTTTTTTCCTCATGACACACCATTTAGAATAATTGTTGATTACCACTTTGACAAGTCAAATTAGCAACTACTCTTCACTTTTTTTCCTGACAATTAAATCTACGGACAAACACAATAACTAACGTGCAACAACAATCTTCATATATTTTTTTGAAACGGTGGAAATATATTAGCACCAACCTTTAAAGAAACAAGGTTGGGCAGAAAAACAATTACAAAATGTCAAAAAGATTACAACTCCAAACATATCAGTTACAATCACCAAACTTGCCTCTATATTTTACCCAATTGAACACCAAGGTGATTATATTATCCGTCAAATTTAGCGAAGACGTCCTAACCTTATCGAAGACTTTCGCATTCCTAGCTTTCCAACCGCACCAAAGAAATCCGTAAATGATAGCAATGAAAATCGTTCTTTTCTTAGGACACCTCCCCCATTGTGCAACAAAACCCACCAACTCAGCCACCGAATTGAATTGTTGATCAGAAATTTGACACCAATTCAGGATCCAACCCAACGCACCTCTAGCAATCGGACAATTGACAAGTATGTTGTTAGATTCATCCATCCCATCGTTACAAGAATGACAAGACGAGATCGCACAATTTACTTTTCTCATAGTCAAAGCCATCGAAATACCATGATTAACCATGTATGACCATTATGAAAATACATAGCACAAATACCATGTATGCCCATTATGAAAGTGGACTCATTTGATATGAATCCTAAATTTTCAAGGTTTACTATCCAAATCCAAAAAATCGATCGTCTAAGAACAACTTTTAAGATTCATATATTTTCTGGCTATCTTAAATCAAGTTTTAAAACTCATATTTCTAACAACCTTGATAAAAATCCAAACAAATATCATATAGCCTAGAGACAATTCCGAAATGAGGTCATAAATGATACGAAGCAATTCAAACACATGTAACCACTATACAGGATTTGAAGTCACGTATTGGTACTTATCCTTTATAAACATATCCAATTGTACATACCAATAAGAAGATTAGAACTAGTAGACGCATATCATATATGTTCCTAGGTGCAACATAGACCTTCATGTAGATACATCAAAATAAACTAAAGACTTTTGTGAAAAACCAAATTAACCAAAACCACAAATACCTCTTTCCATGTACATTAATAACCATAAAAGTTCAAACACTTAAAACCTCTTTCTTCCCTTTTCAATTGAGTCAAAATCTCTATAACAAAAAAACACATAGATTCATGCCAAAAAAAAAACAACAAACTTACACTAAACACATTTAAGAAAACATCATCTAGCATTTAAATGCACCTTCTTTGGGGAACACAAGATCGAACCCATATCATTCTTGTTTGCTTCATTCTCAATTTTCTCAAGCTCATCATCATCACTATCTATATTGTTTGGATCCGATCGATTCTGGTGGGCCCTACGCCTCAAAAGATACACATTGAAATAGTAGCTCACCATAGCCCGCATACTTTTATTCTTAAAATTGCGCCTTAATTCATCCCAAAAACTCCTGCCCGTAGAAGACGGAGTCGATTTTATTATCTCCTCAAACTTCTTCTCTTCATCTAGTGTCCAACTTATCGCGACATTTTCACCCATCTCATTAAATTTCCATTTATAGAAAGCGGACCCGAGTTCGAGTTTGCCTCGGTTTCTTTTTTCGGAAATATGAAACTTTACGCATTCTAACGAGCCTTGAAACTGGCAGCCACATGAATCTTGCCTGCCCTTTCCGATTCGGTCAAGCTCGAGCAAACTACTTCTTGTTTCGCCTTTTTGTAAGGGCCAAATTTGGGTGCCCAGCCATTTGGGGTCGGGTGAGTAATCGGGTTCGGGCAGTTCGGGCAGTTTGGCTTGAAATGAGCGGCCTAATGGGGTGCGTTTTCGCTTTAAGTTGCAACCGTAGAACGAATGTTCTTCATCTCGGTCACGGTCACTCGGGCTGCCCGAAGATGACTCAGGGGAATCTTGTGTTGGGGGTTTTCTTGAAGGGGGGATTGATTGGGTTTCTTTAGCTGTAATGAGCCTTTGACTGAATCTTGATGTTGACTTTTCTGTTCGGTCTTCGTACATTGCCGGATGCATATGATTTTTTTTCTGCAAAAGATACAAGGGCATTTTAGGAATTTTACAGACGTCAAATACTTTTGTTAAACCATGTGGATGTTTGGATGTGCGTTGAACAAAAACGAATTATAGTGAAAATTACGGAAATACTTTATTTTTCCAACAAAACTGTAACAGTTCCAGATATTTTTTGAAATTGACCATTTTGATGTTAAAATCAACAAAATTTGGTGTTAAAATCAACTTTGTAACATTTGTTACTTGTAATATTATAATATAAATTAAGCTGATATAAATTTATGATATATGTTATATTTTATTTTTATGTTTCTAACTTATTTAGAACAGTAATGCTATTTTAATAATTTAAAACACAATACATATAATAATAAATAACACATAATTGAAAATTTACAATTTGTAATTCGAAATTAATTATACATGAATAATTTCTTTTTGTCATCATTGTCTGATAATAAAATCTAATAGATTACTGTATCAAAAAGACGTTAGTCAAATTTTAAAAACCTAGTAATTAATGCACAAAATAAGTACATTATATTTAAGGCCTAATTTCCAAAATTATTTTCACCAACTACAGTTTTGCATTACACTACCTACATACATAAGTACATTATATTTAATAAACGAACCATGTAATTAAATACATAATTTTTATTTTAATGATATAAATATTTTGATTATATTAGATACATTAATTATTTATAAAAATCAAACAAAATGAAGACGCCAATCTATTATATGTCACTTCTAGTCATGATCAATGTCAATTGTCAAAGACAGATAAAAGCACCCCTGCTTTATACAAAATGATTAAAAGAAAAATAAAAGCAATGACAAAAAACTTATTCTTAACAATTTAACAAAATTTAAAACATTATCTTAATTTAAACTAGTAATAATAATCCGTAAAATCATGAGAAAAAACGCATGGAATATTAAACATGTGAATATTAATGCTTACACAACATCAATGCAAAGTTGTTGCTTATGATTATTTGATATTTTCACTAAGTTCTATTACATTCAATAATTCAAAAAGGTTAAGTGTAAGAAATAATAATTTACTTTTATTAGTTGTTTATATTTTGATAAAACTTTCAACATATAATATCCTAATAGAAAACAATAAAAAGTACAATGCTATAACTAGCTAGATTTTTCAAAATACAATGTCTTAATAACAAAAAAAAGTTCCAAAGAACACAACCAAACACCCTTTATAAATTTGTAATTGTGGAAAAAGGCAAACAGATCATTTATTCCACCTATACTTTTTCTTTTTTTTCCCAGTTTAGAATTTGCTAATCATATAATCTTTAAAGGACAGTTTACAGGAAAAAGAAAACCATTATATTTTCTGCTTAACCACTAATACTTTATTTTTCCAATCAAACCATAAAAATTCAGACATTTTCCAAATTAACCATTATGACCTATTATTACATAATATCAACTCAAAATGGTTAAATTGGAAAATGTAAAAAAAATCTTAATATGGTTTTGATCGGATAAAAATAAAGAATAAGTTGTTAAACCACAATAACGGCGTCTCTGTAAATTGCCTTATTAAACAATAAAGTTTCATAAATTCAAATAGCAAAATTGATATGTTATATACAAAGCTAATATCAAAAACAAGAAAATATTAAAATTAAATCGAAAAATACCTGCCATATAACTTTAGCCTTGGAATCAAGATCAAGTTGCAAAAGTCTTGCTTCACGAGCTGATAAAACCTGTTTCCAAACATGTTCACCTCCATAAGCCTTCCATTTATTCCTTTCAGGTATAATCCCAATTGCAGGGTCACAAGGGTCTTTTGCCACTCTTTTCACCCAATCCAACAATGGCAAATATCTTTCTCTTTTCCTCTTTTTACTCGACTCATTTTCTTCAACATCAAATCTTTCAACAATATTCTCCAAATCTATAACTTCTGATTCTTTCTTCACACTTGTATCAACAAACTCGTTGTAATCTTTCATCTCAACATCCAAAAAGAATTTCCGAGGATCAAAATTCATGTCTGAATTATTCACTGAATCTTTATCTTTAACAATTTTACAAAACCATTGTTCCAATGACTCGAGATACTTTAAGTAAACCACCTTCAAGTATGCAGAATCACTCGAATTGAACCCGATTTCTTTTGCTACCAAATCCCAAATCCCATATCTGGAAACACTCTCGTATCCACCTTTTTCTCTCACACACAAATAAAGCGTCAACAAATCAATAGGTTTACCATCTCTAAGCATTGGGGGAAAGGGTGTGAAACAATTATTTTGACAGATCTCTTTTGAGAACCTAGAAACAATTTGATTGAATGATTTAGTGAACTTAGTGTCGAATTCACCACATTTTATAGAAACCCCAATTTTGTGAATCTCTTCTAGGGTTCTAAAACAATCTAATGCAGACCCATCTGCTAGCTTTGACCACCCTGCCATTATTCAAGTTTTTCAAACCCTAAACAGACAGTATAATAATAGATCGTATGAAATAAAACAGGATTACGAGAAGCAAAACAAAATTCTACAGAAAAATAAAATAAGGAGTTACCCAGATGAGTTCATTTACAAATCTAAACAAAGCGTATAATAGATCGTATAGAAATCAAACAGGATTGCATGAACTAAACAAAATTCTACAAAAAGAAAAATGAAGTGAAAAACAAACAAAGAGTCACCCAAATAAGTTCAAATTAACAATCTAAGGGTTTTAAATCTGGTTTTTAGGGCTTGAGATGAAACGAGGGAGGAAAAAAATTTAGACGATTTTGAACTCCCCGCCCTTTCTCTCTCTCAAGAAACGCAGATGGGAAGAGAGAGAGGGCTAGAGGGGAGGGTGGAAGAGACATTTCAAGTTTTTTTGAACAGAAGAAGATACGAAAAAAAGAAAAAATTCAAAGAATTTTGTCACGAATTTTCAAAGGGGAGAAACATTACCAGTTTTTTGTGCTGCGTAGAGGGGCCTCGTCTTTGTGTCTTTCCTTCTCTTTAGCCCCTTTGGATTTTATTTATTGAAAAGGGGCTTTTTGGGGGAAGATTGAAAGAGGGGTGAAGAAGAGATGTGATGGGAAAATTAAAACTAGGGCTTTTTTTTTCAAGTATTGGGCAACAAAGAATGTTTATTTATAGTGGAGCTGATGAATCTAATCATCTTCTTTGTTTCACAAAGAGGAAGGGTATTTTGGTAAATTCACTTTGAGTATTTGGCAAAAACATAATTGGCAAGTGGAAACAAAGGTTATAAAACTTATAAAATACTTAAAAGCAAATTATTAGGCTATCTTTTTATTTTTCGGATTTGATTTATCAAATAACATCGTTGGTTGTATAAACTGTTATTGATCATTGATTTTTCCTGAAAGAATTATAACTGTAATCATAAGTTCATGAGATAGTATGTCCCTTGTCAAAATAATAATTATCAAACTTAACAAGACCTATAAAATTATTGTCCTTCTTATAATTAACATGATTTTTCGTAATCTATTAGTACCTTATAAATTATGTTTGTGGTTAAAACATAGATTTATTATGTTAATGATGACGAAATATCCATATCTAGCTTCATCTTTTGATGTTGAGAGCAATATATACCTCTTACTTATAATTAGACATGGTGTTCACACATTACTAGTTACCATTTTTTCCACCGAAACAATATTCTCTTCGTATATTAGAGATCTTTCTCTTATTTGGGAGAACGAACTCTACTCCCTCTATCTAATGATATGATCTAACTTGATCGTTGTAGTATGCTTCTAGGACATATGTTATAGGATAGCTACAACGATCTATTTTGCTAATTTGTTGGTTTTGTTCGATGATGACGGTGTTAAATGTGTGAAAAAAAAGTAGGTTTGGCCATTTCCCAAAAATAGGATTTTTCCCATTTTTTTCAACAAAATTACCGGCTTTATACATTCTAAAAATAAAAAATTGTTATACATTTATATTCTCCTTCGTGGCATATTTGCTCTAGCATTTAAAGTCCAAAACAAACTTCAAATGAATTAGAAACTAATTACCAAAGTAAGACGCTGATTAAGTGGCTAAATGTCTTTTAAGTCATTACATATATATGGAAAGTGAAAAGAAAATGGTTTTACATATGGCGTGTTCGATACGGAGCGTTTGGGAGTGCTTGAGAGCTTCTAGCTTTTAACTTTTGACAAAACGCTCCATTTTGAACAGAAAATCTCGTTTGACACAACAAACTTCTAGCATTTAGTTTAAAAAAAACTTAAAATCCAAATGATACTTCATGTAGCGTTTAACAAAACATTACAAACTACAAACTACCCGTTACAAGCTACACGCTACCAGTTAGTTTTGTCGAACACACCCGTAGACTTTCTAAGCGTTGTAAGACTCATTGTAACAACGTGAATTTCCAAAACAAATTTTCATTTTTAAACCATACTTTTAATCATCAAAAACAATATCAAAACATAAAGTATCCAATGTCATCATCACAAAAACAGTTCCCAGAATCTCAAAACATAATCTCTAGGAGTGTGTACAGATTATGTCGGCGCCTTCTCGCGATCCTCGCTAGTACCTAAAACACATAACACAACAACTGTAAGCATAAATGCTTAGTGAGTTCCCCAAAATATCACATATAACACATACGCCTTTCTAGGCCATAACTCTATGGGACCTTCCGGTCCAAGTGTCTCAGGGGACTTCCGTCCCGAATCCCGGTAGACCTTCCGGTCTGTAATCTCCTGACCTTCCGGTCCATGTCCTCTTGACCTTCCGGTCCATATCATCTTGACCTTCCGGTCCTTATCATACATAACGCATACATACCACATATCATATACCACATACATCTCATAGCATATAAGACCTTTCGGTCACACATAGGTACCCTTCCAGGTACAGTATAGTGAGAAGACTCACCTCAATGAAGTCGGATAACTCTCATGCTCAACGTCCCGACCTAGCCTCCTCCTATCATTCAAATAACATCCCCGATCAATACTCTCTCATAGTCTCATCTCTAAAGATTGGGTAGAAGGCCATTCTACCCTTCCTAAACTCTCTTGAATCAGTCTTGACCAGAACCCTAAGGTCAACGAAAGTCAACGGTCAAACTTTGACCTGACTCGTCGAGTCCATGCGGGTCCTCTGAACCCTTCTAGCCTCTCTTGGCTCGTCGAGTCATCCTTCCACTCGACGGGTTCCTCCTGTCACGAATCGCGGGGCAACCCCGACTCGACTCGTCGAGTCCACTTATGAACTCGGCGAGTTGCTTCCATGGCCACACTCAAATAACCTTCTAAGGTCATATCTGCTTCTCTAATCTATATATCTGACCTTCCCAAGCATGATAATCATGTAAAGGTCAAATCTTGGTACACATGCAACACACCCAAAGCTTCTTTTGGTGAAATAACCTCTAAAATGGCCTCCTAGGCTCATAACTCAAAAGGTATGGCATAAAGCAAAGTGGTAAGGACTCTCTGGACCTCTTAAGGTCCAGATCTATGAACCAACTCGTCTTGGGACTTCACATACTCTAGATTCAACTAAAGAGGCATAAAGAAAACCCTAGATTTCACTAGAATCATTATAAAAGCGAGAATGGCACAGATTGTTACCTCCAACAGCTTCCTCTGACCAAATAGAAGTGGATCCAAGCTCCTCAACCCGCCTAGCTTGTTCTACCTCCTTTCTTCTTGCTAAAACACACAAGAAATGGTGAATTAGCCTTCCTCTTGCACCACAAACGATCTCTCTGCTCTCTAGGGTTTCTCATGGGAGTAATGGCCACAAATGACGGCCATAAGGGCCTTTATATAGGGCTCAGGCCCTGAGATTTAGGGTTTCTCTTAACAACGCGGACTCGTTGAGTCCATCCATTCTGACTCGTCGAGTCCGTTCATTAATCCATTCAGCACAAACGATCCTACTCGACGAGTCTATTGCCCCAACTCGTCGAGTCCCTCCCTTTTACTCAAAAAAATAAATGATCAAATATAATACCTGAAAATCCGGATGTTACACTCATAAATGTGAACCATAATATACTTCTACCTCTCGTTTACATGCGATGGGGTTGCAAATGCATAAACAATTTGACTTCGATTATATGAACTAGAGGTATGCAAAAAATCGTACAAATTGCCCGCACCGCATAATGTGGTTTTGAACATTTGCGGTGCAGTTTGAGGTTCATAATTTTTGTAAACCATATTATGCGGTGTGGTTTGCGTTTTATGGTTATAAAATCGCGGTTCAAACCGCACCACACCGCATAATTAATATTAATATATGAATTTAATTATTATTATTATTATTATCATTATTATTATTATGTATAAATTAAAGATAACATTCTAGATCAATATAATTTATATGGTTATGATTGATCACTATACTTACTCTTTCCTTCTTCTTGCTTGATAGAATATTTTGCATCATATATAATTAAATTGCCATGTAAGTTACGTATAAAAAGACTAATAAGTCATTCCACCAAAAAGCATGGGGCGTGAGGAGTGGCAAATTAAGTCATTAAAGACACGTTGTTTTTCTGAATCGTTCATTTGTTCTTCATCAACACAATATGTTATTCATTCATCTGGATCGTTCCTTTGTTCTTCATCAACATCATATATTTTCTATCAACGTCATCTGTTCTTCATCAACGTCATCTGTTTTTCATCAAAAAAACATCAACGTCACCTGTTCATCATCAAAAAACATCGACACTTCATAAAACATGAATTCTTCATCAAAAATCTTCGTTATGTCATCAAAATG
Organism: Lactuca serriola; assembly: GCF_051521515.1. NCBI lineage: Eukaryota > Viridiplantae > Streptophyta > Magnoliopsida > Asterales > Asteraceae > Lactuca > Lactuca serriola. Next base: position 302,913,043 of record NC_136410.1, read on the forward strand.
TTGTGATTCATCATCAAAAACATTTATTCGTACTATTAAGTGTAAGTCGTGATTCAATCTTGTCCAATTTCGTTGATGTCAAGCAAAATCGATAAACATAATCCATATTTATCGATGTCACATCATTTTGTGATCACCAGTCATCGAAACTTCATCAATCGAACCTTCAGCAATATCAAAAAACAGATAACAATCGAAAGTGCATCAACATAACCATATATTTGAAGATTTTTTTTAAATCTCTTTTCAGGCTTGAAAAACTTCGTTTTTCATAAAAAAAATCACAATTTTTTTATCTAAACCTACTGATTACTGATAGGATTTGATTTGTGTTGTAATTATTGGCTTCAATTGTTAATTTTTTTACCATAATTATATAAGTTAATTTATTTGCACACTAACTGTTCAATGAAATGCATAAACTAAATATATCACGTAATATTCATAAGTGAATATGCCTTTACACGAGAATCAATGTATGTCTTTTAAAAATACAGAGCAAATATGTAATTCATATGTGAATAACATATAAAAAATATTTTCACATGCAAATACATGTAATATTCACAAATGAATACATGTAATATTCATAAATGATAATGTATTTTTTTTGAAAAAAAAAAACATTGTTTTGAGGTCCTAACCAAGTTTGTAATTCATATGTGAATGACATATATGAATTATATCTGCATGTGAACATATATAATATTCACAAATGAATATATATATATATATATATATATATATATATGTGTGTGTGTGTTATGAATTATTATTTAGTGAATGACTATTGGATTCTCCATATTCCCCCATTACTCTCCATAATTAGTGAACATTATAGCAAACATTATTATGTGTTTTATGAGTGTAGTTATGCACCACTATAATGAACATTCATATCATGCATCACCTTTCATCTTCTTTGTCTAGTATAAATAGTGAATATTATGTATTGTAAATTTTGATGAGTTCATCACAAATATTGGAATAAAAGTTCTCTCTACTCTCATGTCTTTCTTTACTTTATAATTTATCTTGTTATTTAATCATACCTTATAACACGTTATCAACACGACACTACCATAGAGCTCTAACTCTTTATCGCTCTTATTATTTATTTTCAGGTATGTATTTTTTATAAGTTTACATGTACAATGCTTACAAATTATTTTATGAAATTTATTAACTAACAATTCTTGAACATACAAGTCTTTATTTTGATTAGTATTTTCACTATGGAAAACTATGTTATGCTAGAGAAAATTTTCTCTACTTTCCATGCCACCAACATGCTCCTGCAGTAGCAATATCGTGAGAAAGATTTAAAAAGAATATATTATGAATTAATCTCATTTCTTCTTGTGGCTGAATAAAACTATGAACTATTGATGAAAAATCATCAATCAATCCCGACCGGTTCTAGTGCGTTTCCTGAAGTGAATGCAATATCATATAATCATAATAGTCATGGGTATAATCGAGGTCATGGAGCTTATTATCATAAAAAATAACAAGATTACAAGCAACCACCAGAAGTTGGAAAATAGCAAAAATCCACATCCTAATGATAAAGTGGTGAAGGAAAAAAAGAAAGAAAGTTGAAAATGTTTGTCACTGATGTGGAATGACCGATCATTGGTCTTGTACATGCCGTTTATCAAAGCATTTTGTTGATCTTTATGAAGATTCTCTAAAATATAAATGTTGCGAATTATCTTGTCTACCCAGAAGGGACAAGTGGTGCTATTGATGGTGATGGAAAAATAATAGATAATAGTTTTGTTTCATGTCATTTATTATGTTTTTATGTCATATTCATATTGTGAGAAATGATGCCATCACAATCTTATCAATGAAATAAAATATGAATTTATTTTTCTAAGTCGAATGTTTCTTATGTTTTATTTATTTATTGAAAAGAAATATGGATATTCACAAAAGAAATAATGAAGATATATTTCTTGTAGACACTGCAATAACACATAACATTTTTAATAATGAAAAGTATTTTGCTTACTTATCAATTAGAGAAGCAAATGTTAATATAATAACAGGTAATGCAAAAATGATTGAAGGCTCCGGAAAAGCGAATATAATATTACAACAAGGGACACTAATTATAAATTAGTGATGCATTATTTTCGTCTAAATCACCAAGATTGAAGGCTCCGGAAGAGTGAATATAGTATTACCACAAATGATAATAATTACAATTGGTGATGCATTATTTTCATTAAAATCACCAAGAAATTTATTAAGTTTTAAGGATATTCGGTTTAATGGATATCATATTGAAACAACTAATAATAGTAATACAAATTATCTTAACATTACAAAAACGATATCGGGTATGAAACTTTTTTTGGAAAAATTATATGTATTGTCCTCTTGATTGTACTATACAAATATTACAATGATTCATGCTATTGAAAATAAAAAAAGGTATTATAATACCTTACATGACCGGTTGGGCCATCCCGGATAAATTATGATGCGCAAAATAATTGAAACTTCAAGTGATCATTCATTGAAAAACCAGAAGATTTTTTAAGCTAATGAATTATCTTGTGTTATATGCTCTTAAGGAAAATTAATTTCCCATCCATCATTGAACAAAGTTGGGTATGAAAGTCATAGTTTTAAGAAAGATTTCAAAGGGATATATGTCGACCAATTCAACCACCATGTGGACCATTTAGATATTTTATGGTTTTAATTAATGAGTCAACTAGATGGTCACATGTGTGCTTGTTGTCTAGTTGTAATTTGGTTTTTGCAAGATTACTTGCATAAATAATCAGCCTAAGGGTACATTTTCCCGATTACCCAATTATGAAAATTGGACTTGATAATGTTGGAGAATTTACATCATAAGCTTTTAATGATTATTGCATGTCGATTAAGATAACTATTGAACATCATGTCGCATATGTTCATACACAAAATGGTTTAGCTGAGTCGTTAATCAAACATCTTTAATTAATTGCAAGACCATTACTAATGCATTCTAAACTTCCTACATTGACATGGGACATGCAATTTTACATGCAACATCACTTATACGCATCAAGCCAACCAGTTATCATTAGTTATCCCCTATTCAAATGGTTTGCGGCCAGGAACCAAATATTTCCATCTAAGGACATTTAGATGTGAAATTAATGTACTCATTTCTCTACCTCAAAGAAGAATGAGAATTTATGTTGGATATGAATCTCCATCTATAGTAAAATACTTAAAATCATCAACCGGAGATTTATTTATAGCTATATTTGATGATTATTATTTTGATGAATCATATTTTCCAACATTAGGGGAAGAAATAAAGAAGTTGGAAAATAAAATCTCATGTACTAATATAAGGATCCAGTTAGAATTGATATCCCAGAAGGAAAAATACAACTACAAATGAATCTAAGCCACGCCTGAAGCGTGAAAGAACAACTTGTTCTAAAGATAAAAATCCTTGAAAAGGAATGGGAAAAAATATAATTGATGGTCAAAAAGAGAAAACAATATCTCTTGAAAAGATTAATGAAGCTCTAGAAGAGCCAATGACATAACAAAAGAATATAGGGTACCTGAAAAAAATTAAAATGATGAGATCTCAATAAATTATGTCATGACAAAAATAAGACGGAACCAACATAAGACAGAAGTCGACGATAAATTTTCATATCATGTTCCGCATGTGATTATAAAGAAAATGAGGATCTTGAACCTAAATCTATTGAGAAATGTATGAATAGAAAATATTGACCAAAATGGAAAGATGAAATAAATAAAGAGCTTATTTCTCTTACTCAACGAAAAGTTATTGGACCTGAAGTCCATACACCAAACAGAGTATGAACAGTGGGACATGAATGGGTATTTGTGCACAAAAGAAACGAGAAAAATGAAGTTGTGAGATATAAAACAATACTTGTTGCACAAGGTTTTACCCAAAGGCCCGAAATTGATTATGAAGAAACGTATTCTCCGGTAGTTGATGCAATTACATTCAGTTATTTTATAAGTTTAACAATATATGCAAAACTGGAGATGTGTCTAACGGATGTATTTACCGCCTATTTATATGGTTCACTTCAAAATGATATTTATATGAAAATCCTATAAGGGTTTAAGGTGCCAGAAGCACAAACTTCTAATTCTCGTGAAGTATATTTGGTAAAATTAAATAAATTATAGATTGAAACAATCTGACCGTATGTGCTTCAATTGTTTAAGTACATTTCTGTTGAAAGAGTGCTATAAAAATGATCCATTAAGTAAGTGTGTATTCATAAAAAGATCCAGATAAGAATTTATCATAATTGATGTTATTGTAGATGATTTGAACATAATTGGAATTCCTAGAGAATTGGAAAAGGTCACTTCTTGTTTGAAAGAAACTTTTGAAATGAATGATCTTGGTAAGATGAAATTCTATTTGGGTCTTCAAATTAAGCACACAAACATGGAGTTTTTGTACATTAATATCTAGAAAATGTGCTAAAAGGTTTTATATGAATAACTCACATCCATGAGTAACCCGAAGGTGGTAAGGCACTTAGATGCCAAAAAGGACCAATTTCAGCATCATAAAAAACATGAAAATCTTCCTGTTCTTGAAGAACTATATCTTAGTGCTATTGGTGCACTAATATATCTTACTATTAATACATGACCTGATAAATCTTTTGTCGTAAACTTATTAGCAAGATATAGCTCTTGTCCAACAAGAAGATAATGGAATAGAGTCAAACACACTCTTTGATATCTTCGAGATGCTGGATATTTATCTGATCCACATAAAGCTCGATCCCAAACATGTTATTTATTCACTTGTAGAGGTAACGTAATTTCTTGTCATTTTGTTAAACAAACTTTAGTTGCTACTTATTCTAACCATGCAGAGATTATAGCAATTTATAAGGCAAGTCATGAATGTATATGGTTAAGAAATTTAACTCAATACATTTGCAAGAATTATGGTCTAACTTCTAACAGGGATGTTCCAACCATACTATATGAAGATAATACAACTTGTATAGCTCCATTCAAGGAAGGTTTTATAAAAAGAGACAGAACCAAGCATATATCACCAAAGTTTTTTTCACTCATGATCTTCAAAAAGAGTGTGGCATCAACATCTAGAAAATTCAATCCAGTAACAATTTTCCTGATTGGTTTACTAAAGCACTTCTTACATCGAAATTGAAAAGATGGTACGAAACATTGTTATGCGGTGCTTCAAGAGAATCAAGTGATGTGCTAATCAGGGGGAGTTGGAAACATATTGTACTCTTTTCCTTAGCTATGTTTTTCCCACTGGGTTTTCTTAGCAAGGTTTTTAACGAGGCAATTGTTTCCAATATCTATTATTAATCATGTACTCTTTTTCCTTAATAAAGGGTTTTTCCCATGAGGTTTTACCGATTAAGGTTTTAACGAGGCATGATACAATCGTCATTCAAGGGGGGAGTGTTATGAATTATTATTTAGTGAATGACTATTGGATTCTCCATATTCCCCCATTACTCTCCATAATTAGTGAACATTATAGCAAACATTATTATGTGTTTTATGAGTGTAGTTATGCACCACTATAATGAGCATTCATATCATACATCACCTTTCATCTTCTTTGTCTAGTATAAATAGTGAATATTATGTATTGTAAATTTTGATGAGTTCATCACAAATATTGGAATAAAAGTTCTCTCTACTCTCATGTCTTTCTTTGCTTTATAATTTATCTTGTTATTTAATCATACCTTATAACAATATATATATATATATATATATATATATATATATATAATAATAATAATAATAATAATAATAATAATAATCAAATGTGAATATATATGTATTATTCACAAATGAATAAAACTGTCAATAAAACCGAGGACTACAAAATATATAAAATTAAAGATAAAAAAGTATTTGATAAGAATATATATTTATTCATATACAACTAATCTTTTTAGGTTAATAAAATAATTATATAAGCATAGATATTTTTATTAATGTTATATTTATTTGTGAATAAATGATAACTTTTTTCGGAAAATTATAAAAATAGAAAAATGTCATTTTGAGGCCCTAAACAGTCCCGAATGGCCAAAAAACACCATACATCACAGCAAAGCTGTGCGTTTTGTAAATCGCACCATTTTACATCAAATATGCGAATTTCGTCCAATTCCGAGACTAAACTTCATTGCGGCAAATTGTTTTGATGATGTCACTAAATTTTCATTGCTACTAGTGATGACAACATCATGACATGCTATTTATTCATATATGAATAAAGTTTAGAAATCATTACGACATATTTACTGATGATGTTACTAACTTCAATCTCACTAGTAAAAACATCATTGTAATGTGTTAATTTTACTTATGTGAATAAACTATACATGTTGATTTATTTATTTTGTGAATACAACCTTTATATATAAAAATAAATAATACACTATAAGAATTGGTTTGTGAATAGTTTTTTTGTATATTGTAACAATATTATTTTACATGTAAAATCAACATTATACTAAGACAAACAACATTGTATTGGTTAATGAATATCATTTGCATTTAAATTAAACACGATCAAAATGAAGAATATATTAAATTGTATAACATTTACACGTGAATATAAAAACATATTGTCTTCGTCAATGATATCTTCTCATTTATGTCAACCACCGGGATATGAATCAACCATTGATTGAAATGTCATTCTTTTATTGAGTTATAATGATACCCGAAAAACATGTGAATACACATAAAAAATGTTAAAACTATACTTTTAGTTCATAATAATAGCGATTTATCACATGGTATTGTCGGGTTTTTGGTCATAAGACATCCTATGTGCTCATACAAACCCTAATGCTTGGATCTAGGTTTCTCTATTGTACATGCAAGTTATCCAAGGCTATAAACCCTAATTCTAGCATTCAAATAATCATATTAACATGAGAATAGGTTTATAATGTTACCTTGATTGTTATGTAGCAATAACAATCCCAAATCTCCTTGTTATTGACTTTGGAAGGCTTAGAGTCACAAGTGTCACTCCTCTAATGGTTTACAAACACCATAAGCAAGAGGATGAAGAGGAGAGAGGATGGAGGATGGAGGCTACCAAAACTCGTGTGAAACCCTAGCAAGAAGCTTAGCCACATTTTTGGTCCTTAAGGGATCTATATATAGTGAGGCAATTAGGGTTATCTAACATGGAAACCCTAATTTGGATGCTTAAGCCCTAAGCAACCCATGGAGCCCTTTCCATAAGGCCTTGGACGATTTCATATGGGCTTCCCCCATAAAATTCGTCCACCTTATAATAAAATGCAATCCATGGCCCAAATTGCAATTATCTTATAATTACAATTCCAGTCCCTTAAGTTTAATTAATCTCTTTTAGTCACAAAACTAATTACCAATTAATTATTGACTAATATTAATTAAACAATATGATTTTCTCCTTTAATATATTATTCTCATAATATATTAATAAATCATATTTAATCCTTTCTCTCCATAATTCATCCTATCAAGTTGCTTTGGTGAAGGCAACCCAAAAGGACCATGCACCATCGGGTCAAGTACATACCAAAATAGTTATGGACCTAGACACTAATCCAACAGTCTCCCACTTGGATAAGTCTAATAACTATTCTGCGTATGACTTCAGATCCTGATCTGCAATCGTAGCTTTCCAAAGCCGCTATCAACTCTGATCATATCAGATACGCGTGTCCTTAGATAAGGGATCATATATTCCTCCATTCTAGATATCGTATGAGACATGATTTCAAATCATTCTCTTTGTACTATATCTCGATTCCCGATTTATGACGACTGACTAATTGAACAAATCAAATTAGCCCTAGCCCGGCCGAGCATTTACGTTTGTCATCACAAAATCATCGAGGGGCCCAAAGATATCGCTTTTATCCTACTTTGAATAAAAGGAATGGATAAACTTTGATACAATGCTTGCTTGTACTCACACACCAAATCACACACAACAATATGTTTTATAACACCAAGTTACTAGTGCGTTTACATATTATCAATGTGCAACCGATTCGCAAGATACAACTCACACATCTCGGTTTCAAGAATATAAGATGTTATCTTCTCACCAATCACTCGTGATACAATTCATGGAGTGATCCAAGTGAGCGTGGGTTTAATCTAATGCTCAAATCATATTCATAAGCACTCATGAACATTGCAGCAAACATTTGCTTATGTCTAATACTCTTTTAGACAATCCACACACCAATTCACGACAGTCTTCATTCATATCTACTTCCAACATATGAACGACTGTGGCCCGTTCGAATAATTCGATTATTCTTAATAAACTCAATTATTCTGGAAGTCAAAACATGCAAATGTGAAACACAAGAATAATATTAATCCCATATGGCCTCAAACCTTTGAGTATAAATAAAACACCTTTTATTTATCACCATATCGATTACTCATTATTTGTCGTTTCGGGTAATCAACTTCTTACTTGAATTACAACACTTGTCCCATGCTCCTAGCATGCACACAATGTTTACCTATGGTTCTTACTTTGTGAAATATATCACATTGAACACATTTCCAATCATTCTCATTTCACAACTCCAAATCCTTTTCCATAAATGTAAGAATATCAAATTCTTGTTACTTATAGAATATGCTAGATTCTAACATTTTATGCAATTATTCTTTCGTAATGTCACTGTACCAAAGTCACAAAGACTATTGCCAATGATATTACAAAGTCTTTTATTGGGGATTGTTACAAGACAATTCCTTAGATATGATGTCTCTCACTCAAAGTACATTCCTTTGAACATCCTTTTGCATAAAGGTTTCTAATCTAGACATAGATTTTTAATATTCAATTCCCAACAGGGACACGCTTCCATATTTTCCATATGTCAACTCATTCTTAATAGAATCTTATCTATTCGTAATGATGTCTATATGGTCCATCCAATATGAAAACATTTCCATATTTTCCAATACTATACTTCCAACTACTCACAAGCGACCAATCCTCGTCGAACTTTGGATTGTCCTTTGATAGTTGTTTAATTATTTTAGTCAAAACCAATTCTAGTCCCTTTTCCCTCTAAATACGCTCGACGTTTGGAAAATTTTAGAATGGTCAAATATCAAAGCATTTGCAATCGATCCTATACCCGAAGCGTATGGGACATGACGCATAATGTTTTATTTGCTATGTTCTCAAAATTCGAATTGTGAAGAGGAATGTCGTAATCATAATCGAAATTTTAAGAACACACTATATACCTTTGACTAAATCTATTAACATTCCACAACCTAAGCCTTTAGATTTGAAATGAAGCATAATATTCTCTCCCTTAATTATAGAAAAACAACTTTACAACCCTTACGACTTTGCAAGGTATAACTCTTGTTTTCTATAATTAATATTGCCAACTTGCAGTACATGCCTTAATAATCACACAATCATAACTTTTATGCTCCCACTATCATGATGATTATTATAAAACATAACACTTATGCTCCCACTAGCTTCGACATGTATTCATAAACATCTTAACTTTCAGAAAAACAATACTTATTGAATTTCTTAAGTTCATGTTTCTAATACTTAGTGCTTTGATACTCTTTTATCAAGGCTTCTTGAACTTATACACCTTTGCCTTAGATAGTTCATATGTGTGTCTAAACAATTAAGACTAATTGCCAAACCTCACAATTCAAATTATGGAAAGGGATACCGTAACCATAATCGAATTCGAGAATGCAATTTTACAATCACTATCTTCTTAAAATCTTTCTTAGTGAAAGCATTTCCTCACAATCATTTTCATGAAGGAGGAAATCTTATGACACTTAGATTTAAATGGTGTATTTGTTCCTATCCATGTGAATTTGTTAAAACCAAAGTTTACGACAAATTCAAACTTATATGGATCGAACTTTCTTGATCTCGATTTCTTGCCTTTATGGTAGCACAGCTGCCCACCATGTCTTCCAAGTAGTTAAGCAGCTCACCTTTTCTTATCAGTGTACTTTCCATTGATCAAGGTCCTTGCATTTTATGCATTCAAATGAGAACTCATAGGACTCACATGCATAATTAACTCGATTGGAAAAACACAGAAACAAAATAATGTCAACACGATAGGTTGTAAACCTCAACTCGTGTGCTAGTGATGATTGATAATGTTTATTTGATTTGTTCTTGAAACCTTTCAATACCATTAAGCCTCCCACTGACTCCTTGACATATAAGATTCTCTTGTCAAAACATTTCTTGACAAACAAATATTCAAGAGTTAGTGTAGCTTTTATCAAAACTCTTCATAAATTGGTCCTAGTTGGTCTTTGTCTTATCCAAGACGTCACAACTTTCCACATTTGATGAATGTTACAAACCTTCTTAATACTTTTCACTCAATGTCACAATCTTAGCTTTAAGACTTGTTATTGGAACGAAGTATGATTGACTTCTTGATTTAACCATTTCTTCAATTCTTGATTCCTCTTCTTAAACATATAATTGTACTAAGACTTACTTAGAGGATCAATTGAGATATGGTTCTTAATCATTAAGACCTATCATAAAGCATAAAAGCTACTCTCCCTTCTTCTTAGAATGGAGAAACTTTTATCTTTCTGCCTACTTGATTCTTCTTATTCGTTTTGCTATTGATTTAAACCTTTTTAATCAATTCCGAATTACACTTAATCTTGTAAGTATAATCACATTTACTAAACCTTTAGTAAATCATGACGAATATCTTTGTTACTCTTATGGTGGACTTTGACCAACACGCAACTTTGTGTGCTCGATCTCCTAGTCCTTCACTTGACACTTTGTCAATGAATTAGTCTAATTTCCAAAATATGAAATTTCTCATTCATCGTGCAACCAAGTTGCATGATTCCAAGTTTCTGTCCAATTGTAACTTGGGCGATGAGAAACTCTCCCTATTTGGTAAATTCTCGACTTTCCATAACTAAGAATCAAATCTATTATTGCTAATAATAGAAACATCCAAACATCAATTTTTCATATACGCCATTGCATGGATAAATAAATAATATAAAATCAAAATTTATTTTATTGCGGAAAAAATTTTGTCCTTACAATGCAATTCATTGAAAAACTATGCTAATACATCTTTCTTAGCAAACTAATTCTAACTCTAAGTAGTAGCTCAAAAATCTAATCTTCGAGAAATGCGATCCAAATCCATTCCTTCATGGTTAGATTCTGCTCACTTCTTCCCTTAAGCTTCCTTTCTTTTCTTCGATCCTACAAAATATCAATTGCAATCTTATCACATTATGTATTTAGAATCTAGAATGAAGCTTAAAAGAGTTAGTTAATGGATTTTACCTAAATTAGAGCCATACGTTTCGACTCTCCCATCTCTTAGATCTCTTAGGTAAATGGGGCAGCTTCGTCTCCAATGCCTTTTCTCTTGGCAATAAAAGCAAATTGACTCTGTTCGAACATGACATGGAACTACTTCAGACATTGCCTTTCTCTTATTATCAAACTTTTCGATCATAGCATGTATTTCGTTGCCATTGTCTATATCCATAGAGTTCTTGAAGGCAGATTCACCAATCAACATTGCTTTTCTATTGCGCCAAACCATTGCTGATTCAGCAGCAATAAGCATGTAGGTGAGATCTATAAGGGTCACGTCGCGGTTCATCATATAGTACTCTCTTACGAACTCACTATATGAGTTAGGAAGTGACTGAAGAACCCAATCAACAGCCATTTCCTCACAGATGACGGATCCCAACATTCTTAACCTATCAATGTGTGACTTCATCCCTAGGACGTGTGCACACATCGACTTTCCTTCTTTATGTTTACTTGCCAAAAGGGCTTGAGTGATCTTGAAATTTTCAAGCCTTTGAACTTGTGGGTTAGGGAGAATAATTGGAGGAGGAGGAGGAAGTGAAGTATGATCTCTTGTTCCTTGATCGAATCGTGGAATATCATCTTCATGTGGAATGTTTGCTCCACGGGATTTGAGAAGACCATAGTTGTCAAACTTTGACATCTACAAAACGGGAGAAAACGAATTCAAGTTAGTTGATTGATTGAGTCCTTAGTAAATCACCCAAATGAGATACTAAGGCTAGGACCCAACACAATATTCTACAACTCGGGAGAGGGATGCTGTAACTCTAATTGTAGAATATTTGAAGGTAAGTAAATGACGATTCACTAATTTCCACCACGAAAAACGCAAAAGAAATTTAAGTTTTAAATCTATGAAAACTCCTAGATCCTTTGAGATTCATTGAACTTTCAATGGCATGTTTAAATCTCGATATGCCCCTCTTGTTTGTGACTGGGATGCCGAGGATCACAAAGCGGGTGTGAATAACCATGCAAACTTACATGGTGCCCTCACATGTTACAATCACCTATTCGATGTGCCGGTAAACCACACACGCTCCACTGAACTATGACAAACATTGAGTCACCCTTTGCTACCTTTGCTTAGAACCATTTAGTGTGCCGGTAAACCACACACGCTCCACTAACGTCTTCGCAAGGGCACAAAGTGTAATTTCATGGAATTGTATCAATTCACTTTTGCCTAAGTAACTAAGATTGAGAATTTTATAAAAACATTTAGTTACTTTGATAATTCATTATACTTATAATGGAATGTTTCGTCCTATCCTACCCGTTCGGCTAACGACCATCCACTAGTCAAGAGTGCGGTGGGTAAGAGTGGATACCCATTCAATCGCCATTTTATAGGCAATTTCCTTAAACACCCCTCATAGACCAACTTCGTGAATGAGGTCTACTAACGGTAAGACTGACTTTTACTCATACATATATATATATATATATATATATATATATATATATATATATATATATATATAATGTTAGACTTTTAATGTTATATATAGTATAGGGTGTATTTTATACTTTTAAAATATTAGGTGGTCTAATTTAACAATTATACCTTTAATTCAATTAAATTGTAAACCAAAACTTTTATGGATTTATTAAACTTCTTTTAATTATACACCTTAATTAATTAATAAAACCATAAGGGTGTGATTTGAACTTTTTCAAAACTATAATAGAGTTTTAGAATTTAACATTCCTAATTAAACTTTTAATCAACTTTTAAATTCCAAAACTTGAGGGCAAGTTTTGAAACATTTCAAACATTAGGGTTTAGAATTTAAATATATATCAAAATTAAACTATTTAATCAAAATTTAAATTCCAAAACTTGAGGGCAAGTTTTGAAACCTTTTTCAAAACATAAGGGTTTCAACTATTTAAATTTCAAAACTTTTGGGTTCAAATTTAAACTATAAAACCTAAAGGGCAAAATATGAAACTTTTCATAACAACAAGGATCAAATAACAAATAATTCAAATTAACATTTAATCACATAATTATCCATATTTGATTTACTTAATGATTTCTTGCAAAACAATTTATCAATTTAGTCAAAATAATTAATCAATTATCTTATAAGGAAACAATTATCTTATTAATTGATAAATATCTTCAATTAGATCAAAATTATAGTCAAATATATCATATAATCGGATTAATATTGATCTAACATGATAAGGTAACTATTCATAAGCAAAAACAGCAAGAAATTGCGAAATACCCTCCATCTGACGAGTTGACTCGTCGAGTCAGGCTTGGACTCGTCGAGTCTGCATGGACTCGGCGAGTCCAGCCTCCAGAAACCCAAAAAACGAATTTTCCAGATATACAATGCATCAATACAATTGAAACCGGTCTAGGCTCTGATACCATTGTCGGGTTTTTGTCATAAGACATCCTATGTGCTCATACAAACCCTAATGCTTGGATCTAGGTTTCTCTATTGTACATGCAAGTTATCCAAGGCTATAAACCCTAATTCTAGCATTCAAATAATCATATTAACATGAGAATAGGTTTATAATGTTACCTTGATTGTTATGTAACAATAACAATCCCAAATCTCCTTGTTATTGACTTTGGAAGGCTTAGAGTCACAAGTGTCACTCCTCTAATGGTTTACAAACACCATAAGCAAGAGGATGAAGAGGAGAGAGGATGGAGGATGGAGGCTACCAAAACTCGTGTGAAACCCTAGCAAGAAGCTTAGCCACGTTTTTGGTCCTTAAGGGATCTATATATAGTGAGGCAATTAGGGTTATCTAACATGGAAACCCTAATTTGGATGTTTAAGCCCTAAGCAACCCATGGAGCCCTTTCCATAAGGCCTTGGACGATTTCATATGGGCTTCCCCCATAGAATTCGTCCACCTTATAATAAAAGGCAATCCATGGCCCAAATTGCAATTATCTTATAATTACAATTCCAGTCCTTTAAGTTTAATTAATCTCTTTTAGTCACAAAACTAATTACCAATTAATTATTGACTAATATTAATTAAATAGTATGATTTTCTCCTTTAATATATTATTCTCATAATATATTAATAAATCATATTTAATCCTTTCTCTCCATAATTCATCCTATCAAGTTGCTTTGGTGAAGGCAACCCAAAAGGACCATGCACCATCGGGTCAAGTACATACGAAAATAGTTATGGACTTAGACACTAATCCAACAGGTATATTCACACATGAATGTATAATCATATGTGAATATTATATGATATATGTTGTTTATATTGTATATTTACATGTGATATTACATGGTATATTCACAAATGAATATTACATAGTATATTCACATATGAATATTACATAGTATATTCACATATGAGTATTATATGGTAGATTCACATGTGAATATTATATGATATATTTACTTGTGAATATTACACATTCTAGTCACATCTAAATATTGCATGGTATATTCATTCATGAATATTACATAGTATATTCACATATGAATAATATATAGAATATACACTTGTGAATATGATAGAGTATATTCATATTTAAATATTAAACGAAGCATTCACTTGTGAATATTACATAGTATTTTCACTTGTAAGTATTAGATGATATATTCACTTATGAATATTAGATGATATATTCATATGTGAATATTACATAGTTTATTCACATATGAATATTACACAGGATATTAACATATGAATATTACAAGGTATATTCACAAATATATATAATTTTTATATGTTATTCACATATGAAAAACATATAAAATTGTATATTTGTTTTGTGTTTTAATAATCATATACTGATTAAGGTTGCAAAACATATTCATATGTAAATATAACGTGGTAATTTAGTTCATGCCTTTCATTAAACAGTTGGAGTGCATACAAGTAAGCTTTTTTAACAATTGCTAAAAACATGATACTTTGACTACTTAAAACTTACAAAATAATAGATTGATAGAGAATTATATGAAATTTTTCAAAAAAAAATGATTTGATGTTTTTCTAACCTTAATTTCGAAGTTTTGTTTGATGATCGATGTTGAATGAATGATATGAAGTGAAACTGTTGTTGATTATCGATGATGTTGATTGATGTGTGTAAAATGCACTTGTTTTATTCCTACTTTTTATTAATAAATTTAGCACACAAAGGCAGTGAACCTGTCTTTTAGTGGTATAGTTGAATAAGTAGGGTATCGAACTCAGGGAACGGTAAAATTAAACTAATGGCTAATTTTAACTAAACAATTAATGAAAGTAAAAAGGTTTTTCTCTAGTTTTGCAAGACTAGAAACTTAAACACACCATAAAACACTTAATTAACTAAGTAACTGAAGCAAACAACTAATTCACCAAATTTGATAAAGATGTTTCTATTTAGGTTCAACCAATTCACTCCTATGGTTATTTTGTATTTATGATAGATTAATTGCTATTGGCTACCAACTATAGTGGTTAGGTTCATCTTAATTACTCCTAACCCTTAGACAATCAATTAGTTTAAGCGGTGATCAAGTGTTTAAACTAATTAATTCCCTAGATTAATGATTTGGATTAAATAAGATTTGTAGTGGTTAATCAAATTAATAGTTCAATTAACCTCTTGTTTGTTGGTTTCTCAAACAAGCTCACACATTAATCTACCTATTTCCTTGTTAATCTTAGTTTCATATTCATTATTCCTAAGCATATGATTAAGTGTTCACATAGACATATGAGGTTAACAAATAAGAGATGTTCATGCAACTTAATTGTCTTCCAATTAACAGAAAATAGTTGTGATTAATGCATAAGGTTCTTTAACAAACTTAATTTAATAAATCACCAATAAACAATCAACCAAAAGCTAAGAATTAAACCATAGAAGTTGCTTGGTATTCCCCAAACAGAAACAAAAACGTATTTAGCTCATAGTTGCAGCAAAAACAAACACAAAAACAAGTTTAACTAGATTAAACATACTCAATTCCTAAAGCTAAGTGGAATGATTAACCTAGTTGCTTTAATTCTTCAAAAGTTTGTAGATTAGAGTTCCTTAGCACCTTCAAGGGTTCTCAATCGCAGATGGATCTTCAAAAAACGCCAGAAAAGTAGTCACATCGGATAAAGGCTCGGTTTTTATAGCTATCTCAAAACAGGGTGTACTCGGCGAGTAGCAGACCCAACTCGCCGAGTAGGCTCGTAGTTATCCGTCTTAAATCAGGAGTCGTGGCTTATCTTCTGGAATATTCTAATGGACTCGCCGAGTAGGCTCGTGTACTCGCCGAGTAGGTAAGCTTTTGTCCCTCAATCTTCATTCTTTGGTCTCTAATTGCTTTCCATTGTTCCCTTTCACTCCCAAGCATGTCTTTTGGACTGAAAACAAAATTTAAACAATATTAAGTACCTTTTGTCCATATTATTCACATAATTAGTTAAAAATGAATAAAAATGTATGCTAAATAATTAACTAATTATGCACATATCAAAATACCCCACACTTGACTTTTGCTTGCCCCCAAGCAAAACTGAATTTTAAACATATTAGAATCACATATGACAATTCCAATCTAACCCAACCATTATGCCAAGACCGCAACACATGCATTTGTGTCTAACGCTGTCCTAAGTACCCCCATACTCCAAATACTCACAATACTCATAAACATTTGCCCACTCACCCCGAACTATGCTCATTTTATGCAACCCTCCGAATCCATCCGCAGAAAACCTCTTACCCTCAAGGTATTTTTAGTTGAGCAACCCAAGCATACATAATCTAGAATTACAACTTTTCGATATCACTATGGAGCTCTTTTGAATTCTTCACTTCCTTGATAATTTGATCTTTGATCTCTTTGAATTCACCACCTTTATTGTTTGATTTTTGGTATCTTCAACTTTTTGAATTTCTTGGAATTTTGATCTTTTGATCTTCACTTTATTTGCTCCAAAATTCTTCAACTTTTCTTGCAATTCTCTCTCTTTTTTTTTTTTTTTTTTTTTTACATGTACCTCTCTTTTTTCACTCAAAAACCTACATGCTTAAGCAGGGGCGCTCAACCTCAACCTTTATTGGCTAACGATAATAATTTTACTGGATATTTTAGGTTTAGGTTGCTAAACATATTGCATCCCTCTGGCTGAGCAGGGTCGTGTTTTTGTCCCATGATTTCACTGGAATAAGGAAGCCACAAATGCACTAGAACGTGTATAGGCTCAACTAAACATTTGGGTTTTCATGTAATCATCAACACAATTCTAACATGGAATCCTAATTTGCTTTTACCAAAATTTTCTAAATTAAGTCCTAAGTAATATTTTTGGTATGCAAATTTTTTTTTTAAATTAGCCTAAATTAAGATTCTAAATTTTCTAATATGTGACCAACCCTCTACCCCACACTTATTTTATGCAATGCCCTCATTGCATATTATGCAAAATAAAAATGCAAATATAGAGAGAATTGGAACAAACTCCCCTGGGGTAGCGGTCGATAGGTTGATACTCTTCTCTTCAGCTCCATCTTCACTTGACTTTAGCCATGGGAACAACTCATCCATGTCTTGGGTGTCATGCGTCTCGTGTGGTTGACAGCTCGAAAATTTCACGAAACAAGCTTCTTATAAAATCTCCAGTGACAATTCCTCACAAAAAGTGGATAAATGCTGCAGTGAAAGTGCTCAAAGCAGTCCTGGAAATCGAAAATTGCAAGTCTACTCGGAGAGTATCTCTTGACTTGGAACTGTATTGTGTAATATCCCATGTACTCGCTGAGTAGAATTTGTGCACTCGGCGAGTAGGCGCTGTATTGCCAAAACTGATCCAGCTCATGCTCCTTTTGACTCAGGTTTTGAAATTGGAAATTTCACTGACCCTCACCCTAAATCCTTCAGCAGCAACACCCTCCATTACTCTCGACTCTAACGGACTCAATCCTAGGGACAAAACTTTGTACTCTTCGTGAACATCTCTCATTCCTTACTTGACCCTCAACAATTTAGTATGCTTCCTAACCTTCCATTCCTGAAAAATAAACAACTAAAAGTGAAAGTAATAACCATCCTAATAAAAATAAAAATCATCCAAGTGTTTAACAATTGTTCAAAACATAACATCATAAAAACACAAAACATAAAAGAAAACTCTTCAATCTTCATCTTCCATATCGGCTCCTCCCGCGCCACTTCCTCCTTCTCCATTTCTTCTCCTCATTCTCTCGTCCCAACTCATAATGTATGGATAGCTGGGTCTGGGTCTTGGGGCAATGTTCATCTGTTGGAAGAGGTATTCAAAAGATTGATTATTATAATTCACCCCTCGTCCAATGTCTTCCAAGTAGCGTCGGTACTCCAATTGGTTCCATCCATCGTTGTCCTCTTCCACCGGAATAACCGGTGGTTCTTCTCGTACCCGCTTACTACGTTGTCGGACCCGCATTCCCGGCTCCTCGGGGATTGCCGGCTCGTCTTCATGTGGAATGGAGAATGAATCACTAAACTTCTCAACTATCTGTGCCCTCCTATATAGTGCAGTGTTGAATGGTGGAGGGTGGATAACCGTGAGTGCCCTAGCTTGTTGCAAATCTAGGAACCCAAACGACTTGGCCAACCTAGTAACAAACATGCCTCCATTGATTTTGGAGTTGACTTTTTCCTTAACCGCCCCTTCAGCAAGGAATTTGGCAATGCAATAGGGGAGATTGCAGAAAGCTTCGGGAGTAATAATACTCCATAGATAGAAGATATCAAGGGTTGGGACCTTGTCCCAATCCTTCCGCATGTTGATGGTGCTAGCCACGAAGCGGTGAATAAGGCGATGGATTGGCGAGCGAATGTGGCCCTCCTGAGCGGTGGAAGGAATATACACCCGGTTGGCAATGGTGTTCCACCATGTAGAGGCCACCACTGCCTCGGGAAGTTCCTTATGGCAGTTTTCCAGAAAAGCTTCAAAGTCTTCAGACATCATTGTGCTCTGGTCATAAATCCCCAGCCTCCAAGAAAACCCAGCAATGCTGCATTGTCGCAGCTCCCCGCCTAAAGAAAAAGAAATTATGTCGGGGTTGTAATACTCACTACCACCTCGGAATGAGATGGTAGCAAAAAATTCCCAACACAGCTCGGCATATACAGGCTCTTGTATCTTGAATAATTGTAACCAACCATCACATGTGACGGTGGTATACCCCAAACTGCACTCCTTCACCAAGTAAGGTGTGAGCTCCTCCTCCAATCCCACATTTCCCAACCACTCCCAGTCAACAGCGTTGGGTAAATGGATTTCCTTTTGTTTGAGCGCCTCTAATATGTTTTTGGCCCTAGCTTGTGATGACTTGGAAGTGATTTGTTGAAATGAAAGCCACAGGATATCACTTTGGCTCCCCCATGAGAAGACTGCCCCCTTCTGGCCATGATACCTTCATAAAAACATCAAAAGCACACAAACAAACAATACCCGGTAAATAAAAACGAACAAATCAGGTCTGAATAGTCATCTACTCGTCGAGTACACGACCTACTCGGCGAGTAGGATGGACATCGGGAACTGTTTGGTGCCGGTCGTATATAGGCTGTCCAAAACTCCAAATTCTTCACAGGGGTTTGTTGTAATGAGTTATCTAACCATAAATCCAAAAGAAATTCCTCCTAACATTACCTAATTCATGGCTAAATTAAAACCCTAGAATTTGAGGAAACCCCCAAATCCGAAATTAAGCAAAATAGGGGCAAATCTATGATAAAGATTGAACCTTTGATGAGTTTTAAGTGTAAAGATGGTACCTTTTTCTTTGAAAGATGAAGATTAAGTGGAAAATTGAAGAGATTTGAAGAAATCGCAAGAAATCGTAGGGATGCTTGAGGACACGCTGTGCACGGCGAGTATGGGGGTTAAATGGGTGAAAACCCTCTTTTTACAGATTTTTATCTCATCTGTGTGAGTTGGCTACTCGCCGAGTAGAAATGCCTTTACGCGTTTTGTTGGGTTACTCGGGCATGTACTCGCCGAGTATACGCTCCTACTCGGTGAGTAATCCTTGCAGTTTGGAAAAAATTTTAATGTTTGAAAATTTAATGTATTTTTTTCATTCTTTTAGCCACCTACCCCACACTCTAGGCATTGCTTGCCCTCAAGCAATTATATTCTCAGAAGAAGACGAATGAAAAAGATAAAAATAAAATAAAATAAAAGAAAATAAAATGCAAACTTGAGACTCGGGTTGCCTCCCGAGAAGCGCTTCTTTTTAAGGAGTCATTAGCTGGACTCCTCCCCTTCTACGTGGTTGCAATCCCTTCCAGCAACAGCAACTCTTCCATTCCTTCATTCCGGGGGACTCCTTCTTCATACTTTTTGACCCTATGGCCATTGACCTTGAAAGGTGTTCCATCTCTTGACAACAGCTCTATAGCACCATGTGGAAACACCTTCTTCACCAGAAAAGGACCATCCCATCTTGACTTAAGTTTTCCCGAGAAAAGCTTTAGTCGTGAATTAAAGAGCAACACTTTTTGGCCTTCATGAAATTCTTTATTTTCTTTAATCCTTTTGTCATGCCACATCTTGGTCTTCTCTTTATAAAGCCATGAACTAGAGTATGCATCATTCCTCAGCTCCTCAAGAGCATTCATTTGCATCAACCCGTTGCTCTTGAGTTCCTTCATATCGAAGTTACACATCTTTAAGGCCCAAAACGCCTTATGCTCTATCTCTACAGGCAAATGACATTGCTTTCCATAAACTAACCTATATGGTGTAGTACCAATAGGTGTTTTGAAAGCTGTACGAAAAGCCCAAAGTGCATCATCTAGCTTATCCGACCATTCCTTGCGATTGCTCCCCACCGATTTCTCCAAGATTCGCTTTAACGCTCGATTTGTCACCCCGGTTTGTCCACTAGTTTGTGGATGGTAGGATGTGGAAAACTTATGGGTTACCCCATATTTCTTTAACACCTTCTCCAATTGGTCATTGGCAAAATGTGTGCCTCGGTCACTTATAAGAGCTTTTGGGACTCCAAATCGTGAAAATAATTTCTTCAAAAACCACACCACCACCCGACCGTCATTTGTTGGTAACGCTTGTGCCTCCGCCCATTTGGATACATAATCCACCGTCACTAATATGTATTTGTTTCCTTTAGACATGGGAAATGGTCCCATGAAGTCGATTCCCCACACATCAAACACCTCGCACACTTGGATACTATGTTGTGGCATTTCATTTCGAGATGAAATGTTTCCTACTCTTTGACAAGCATCACATTCTTTGACAAATTGGGCTGCATCTTTAAAATTTGTGGGCCAATAGAACCCAATGTCAAAGATCTTCTTTTCAGTGTAGTGTGCTCCATGATGTCCACCCGTGGGACCGCTATGACAATGCTCTAATATCTTCCGGATTTCATTCCCGAACACCATTTTCGTATGATCCCATCCGCGCAACTTCGGAAAAGATATGGTTCATCCCAAAAGCAATATTTTATCTCGGAAAAGAATTTCTTCTTTTGTTGACTTGTGAGATCTTTTGGGATGTAACTTCTAGCTAAGTAGTTAGCTATATTTGCAAACCATGGTTCTTCTCCCATGGCCACCATAATATACTCGTCCGGAAAATTATCGTCAACTCTATCTTCGTGCAATTGCGGGTTTTCAAGCCTTGACAAGTGGTCAACTGCTACATTCTCCATTCCCTTCTTGTCTCGTATCTCTATGTCAAACTCTTGAAGAAATAGCACCCATTGTATCAGTCTTGGCTTGGCATCCTGTTTGGCAAACAAATACTTGATAGCCGAGTGGTCAGTAAAATGCACTTGTTTTATTCTTACTTTTTATTAATACATTTAGCACACAAAGGCAGTGAACCTGTCTTTTAGTGGTATAGTTGAATAAGTAGGGTTTCAAACTCAGGGAACAGAAAATTAAACTAATGGCTAATTTTAACGAAACAATTAATGAAAGTAAAAAGGTTTTTCTCTAGTTTTGCAAGACTAGAAACTTAAACACACCATAAAACACTTAATTAACTAAGTAACTAAAGCAAACAACTAATTCACCAAATTTGATAAAGATATTTCTATTTAGGTTCAACCAATTCACTCCTATGGTTATTTTGTATTTATGATAGATTAATTGCTATTGGCTACCAACTATAGTGGTTAGGTTCATGTTCATTACTCCTAACCCTTAGATAATCAATTAATTTAAGCGGTGATCAAGTGTTTAAACTAATTAATTCCCTAGATTAATGATTTGGATTAAATAATATTTGTAGTGGTTAATCAAATTAATAGTTCAATTAACCTCTTGTTTGTTGGTTTCTCAAACAAGCTCACACATTAATCTACCTATTTCCTTGTTAATCTTAGTTTCATATTCATTATTCCTAAGCATATGATTAAGTGTTCACATAGACATATGAGGTTAACAAATAAGAGATGTTCATGCAACTTAATTGTCTTCCAATTAACAGAAAATAGTTGTGATTAATGCATAAGGTTCTTTAACAAACTTAATTTAATAAATCACCAATAAACAATCAACCAAAAGCTAAAAATTAAACCATAGAAGTTCCTTGGTATTCCTCAAACAGAAACAAAAACATATTTAGCTCATAGTTGCAGCAAAAACAAACACAAAAACAAGTTTAACTAGATTAAACATACTCAATTCCTCAGCGCCTTCAAGGGTTCTCAATCGCAGATGGATCTTCAAAAAACGCCAGAAAAGTAGTCACATCGGATAAAGGCTCGGTTTTTATAGCTATCTCAAAACAGGGTGTACTCGGCGAGTAGCAGACCCAACTCGCCGAGTAGGCTCTTAGTTATCCGTCTTAAATCAGGAGTCGTGGCTTATCTTCTGGAATATTCTAATGGATTCGCCGAGTAGGCTCGTGTACTCGCCGAGTAGGTAAGCTTTTGTCCCTCAATATTAAGTACCTTTTGTCCATATTATTCACATAATTAGTTAAAAATGAATAAAAATGTATGCTAAATAATTAACTAATTATGCACATATCATTGATCTAATGACACCGGGAGTATAATTAAACAAAATTTAAACAATATTAAGTACCTTTTGTCCATATTATTCACATAATTAGTTAAAAATGAATAAAAATGTATGCTAAATAATTAACTAATTATGCACATATCATTGATCTAATGACACTGGGAGTATAATTAATCGTAGATGTTGAAGATATGCTCGTATTCAAGCATAATTGAAGGTTGGATTGAAAGAACCAAAAACAAATTTTTTTGTCTACTGTTAAATGATGTTGATGAACGTGTTTTTGAGGAAGATGGATGAGTGATTAACACTGGATGATGTTGATCGAGGATTTAATTGAAGGAATCTGGATGATCATTGAAGGTTAGAGAAGAAATTTGGATGATGAACGATCGAGTAGTAATGAATTTGAATTGTTATCAAATTATCTACAGTTACGTATATGTGATTGAAGGATATCATATCATATTTACAAGTTTGCCAGCGTGTATTTTATGTTAAGATGTTAATTAAATGACCGGCTGAGAATGATTCCCCTATTTTCAACCTTTTTTTTTTCTCAATTGAACCCTCCTGTTTATATATATATATATATATATATATATATATATATATATATATATATATATATATATATATATATATATATTAAAAAAATAAAAAACTTCTAATAGCGATAATGGCCATTTTTCTCTGGCTCGTCCTGAATATTTGAGGATGTTTTACATCCTCATGACTGCCTAACACACAAAAAGCACACACTTAGCTAAAACAAATTTTAGATTCTTCTTTTTTTAACCTATTTAGTTGAAGATCTAATGTGTTTTAATTGTATCAATCACCTTAAAAGAATATAACTTAATTGTTACTAGATTTTAATTGTATCGATCACCTTAAAAGAATATAACTTAATCGTTACTAGATGGTTATTCATAATTGGTAAATAGCGGTCGGCAAAGAATAACTAATGTCAATAACTAAAAATATGATTCAACCATATACCATATCAATTATTATGTTATCTTTCTTGGAAAATTAGTTTTACTAACTTCAAAAAATGGTTTTTTTTCTCCTTTTTTAACATGAATTTCAGATTCTAAATATAATCAAAACGGATTAATGGGTATATATTTGTGTTATCTTCCGTGATACATTCGTTTTGATATATTACACGTTCAAAACGGATTAAAAATGAATAAGAAATTACTCGTCAAAATAAGACAGTTGGAAGAGAATAATAAATGGGTTAAGTGGTTTTTAACTCATTGGTGGGAGTATGAAAAGAAAATGAGTTTATAACTATAAAGACTAGCATTTGTATGACTTACAGAATCAATGCACTCTCTTATACGTGCAAAGAGGGATACAAATGCACCACCGATTGACCAGAAAAATTCAAGAACATTTTTGCAATTATTTTCCTTCTGAGTTAACAATTACAAAACAAAATTAAAAGTTATTAATCATGATTTTAAATTTTTATTTCTCAATTAATTATGCTCTTTAAATTGACTGTTAGGATTTCGTTTTTAATACATCAGTTACATATTGTAGTATATATATTGTTGTAACGTCCGTAATTTCGGACTACATGTCTAAGGTATAATAATAATAATACATTTTAACGAACCATTAAAAATTTTGATCAGGGTAATTGTTCTTCGTATGTGTTGCGAGCCAATAAATAATTATCATATACACATTAAGTGGACAAATATTAGGATCATTTAATATTGTAGAAAACCTTAATATATAATTTATCGTCAAACGATAAATTAAACATTAAATATTAAATATTATTTAAGAAAAATAATCTTAACGAAAGTTGTAGTAGTCGTGATTATGAGCATGCAGATATAAAAAATGCTTAAATCAGACTTTATATGAGGAAGTTATTATTTATCTAAGTTTCGCGTTTGATACGACAGAATGTATGTATCTTAAAAAGTGAATTGGATATAGGTTACTTACTATCCTAAGTAATCTAAACGAAAGTCTTGGTGTTCGTTAATAGGAACATGTCGATATAATGAACGTCAAAATCTGACTTGGTATGAAGGAGTAATGATTTTTCAAAATTTTGAATGCGACCTAGTACATCAGTGTGCGACACAGAAATCGAAATTAAAATTTGTTAATTTTTAGCCAAAACAATGTAAACAGAAGTTAAAGATCTCATAAATATGAATCCATCGATATAAAGACAGTCGAGAACGAAGCTTGTATGTGAAGGATATAAGTGAAACTTGGTCCCTAAGTTTCAAAACACAGGCGAAATCTGTTCAAATTTGCAAAATTGAAATAGAATGAGAATTAGCCAATGGAGACTACATAAAGGTTGTAGTACTCGTCGATACAAAGTCAGGAATATAGAGAACGTTGAAAACAGAGTTCGTATGAAGAACTTATGAATTTCGCAATGTTATTTATAGTTTAAGCCTCCTTGAACCGTAAAATGAAAAATAAACTGAAAATTAGCCGATAAGGTCAAAATTAAAGTTGTAGTAATAGTCGATAGCTACGCACGAATATAAAAACCATCGAAAACGGAGTCCGTATACGAAAGTTATGAATTTTAGAAAAATAATAGTTCGACTGTCCCAAATATTGACACGTGGCGCAATCATAAGACACCCTTCTTCCCAAAGGATTTCCACCGAATTGTGACATGTGGCGCTCTAATTTTGTGACACGTCATAGGGCGTAGCGCGTCCCCATTTATTTCCTATAAATTGGTTCGGTTTTCTTCACTTTTGGTTGCCAATTCCTTTCATTTCTCTCCCAAACTTTCCCGAGGTCTTGAGGCTCGAATCTAGTAGTTCTTAGATGTTAGTAGCGAATATCTGGAGCGCCAGAGAACCCCAAGAAATAAAGCTTTCGTTTTCGAAGTTCTACATGAGTTATGTCCGGTTTTTTGTCAAACAACTTGTAACTTGAGTTATGTTTATCATGCTTTAAGTTTAACTTATATTTATGTTTATAAACGTTTTTATGAACTTATAAATAAGATCTATCAATAATACCAGTCGTTATACTGACCGATCTACTTACGAGAATGATGACAAGGCTAGATCAGTGAGGTGTTTCATATGGATTTCCCAAATAGTATATCTTACCAAACGGATCCTACCTCTGATACGATCTTAGCCGGTTGTTTCTTATCAACTATACGTCACTGTTTCATTTGGGATTGCTGATTAATCTGATAAAAACTTATAATGATTAAACTTTATAAATATGAACAAATACTAAGGCTTAGTAATATTCGTGTTTAGGTCGTTTTAAAAGGGAATCTGAAGTGTCAGTCAAATATCTGACTTTCCCACGACTCTTCCACCTAAATCATGTGAGTGTATAGTTACTTTCATGAACATGACTTAATACCAGTATTTATTAAAAGTATTATATATTTGTTGAAAGTTTATATGTGAAATTAGATGTTTATTATTTGGAATATTTGTTAAATGTGTATTTGATAAAATGCATTGTGTGAACCAGTTATGGTTAATTATTTGTTAAAATGTTTATATGATATTATTACATGATGATCTTAAAAATAAGTATTATTACTTTAAAATATTATTTCTTGTTAAAATATTTGATACTATTTGTTAAAAATAGACACTAAGTTACGATAAGTGTCATTTAAACAATAGTTAGTATTAAAAGTTGATTACAAGGATTTTAATCTTATTTAAGATTCAAACTATGACATATAGAGAATATTTAGATCCTGTTGAGTTGGACAAAAGAATAGTTACATACTATATTACGATAGTATGGTATAAACAGGAAAATGGTTTGAAGATCCATTATAAGTATTATAGTCTTACCTAGTAATAAAATAATATATATAAAGGATGCTTAGTTCAATTAAGTTTGGATTTTAGGTAGAATCATATTAATGGTGTGTGAGATTGGAACAAAGATTAGAACTATATTCTATGACAATGTCGATGTACGGTTTATGTACCGGAGTACGAATAGTATGATGGGTTTTAGCCATAAGAACTTTCCTATGTGCGCATGCAAAACCCTAATGCTTGGATCTAGGCTTTCTAATTAAACATGCTTTGAATCCAAGACTTCTAACAACTAATTAGGTATAAAACAATACAAAATTATATCTAGAAATATACCTTTGAAACTCTTGTTTGATCTTGTTGTCTTGGAGCTCTAGTGTCACAATTGTCACTCCTCTAATGGATTACAAACACCAATAAGCAAAGAAGATGATTTGGGAGAGAGAGGCTAGGAGGAAATCGGCCAGGGGTTCTCTATTCTCGATGAGGTGCCGATTTCCCTAAGCCATGGGATCTATTTATACTTGTAGACTCCTTAAGGGTTACAACTTAAACCCTAGTTGGATAATCTTCTCTTAAAGCAATCCATATCCTTACCATAGATAGCCTTGGACGATTTTGAGCTATCCTTAGCTCTAGAATTCGTCCAACCCCTATCCAATAAGGATTTACAGTCTAAAGTGTAACTATCAAACAATTGACAGTTTATACCCTCTTATTTAATTAATCTCTTTAAGTCACCAAATTAATACCAATTAATTTATGACTTATATTAATCAAATAACAATATTATTATTCTTTATATTATTCTCATAATATATTAATAATATTTATTCTCTCTTAATAAATCATCCTATCAAGTTGCTATGGTGAAGGCAACCCAAAAGGACCATGCACAATCGGGTCAAATACTTGCCTAATATACTTGCAGCCTTAGACACTATTCCAACATAGTATTCCTTTGGATAGCCAGATATGGTGGGTCAAATCAAGAAACTGGAGGGTATGTTTGGTCATTTAAAAGGGCAGCACGACAACAATTGACATTCTAGATAGTATTATGAATTATGTTGCTAGTGTGGGCTCATTACCCACAGATGTAGATGAAATGGGATACCATATTTTATCAAATACTTTGATTGCTTAAGTGTCTTTATGACTTATACTAACCAAGGGAGCTCCCAAATGTGTAGTCAAACCATTACTCTAAACGATACATCAGACGAGTTGATTTTTCCCGATAATCGTAGACTGGTAATTGTGAGAATTGGTTGTGATGGGTATGTATGGGTGTAATGTTTTATAAATATCTAAGTTACATGATATATCTATATTTTTTGGTAACAGTTGGTTTTACAGGTTTGATAATTATAAATTATTATCATAATAATATTGTGGGATTGAAAACCTATGTGTCTCACCAAGTTTCCCAACATGGCCTTCTCAATTTAAATGCATCACATGTAACAGGGTTAAAGCTGTTGGAACTTGTTTAGGATGTCGAGGGATTAAGAGATAATTTGCAATAGTGTTCAGGACCATTAGGTCTTTACGTTGTAACAATGTTATGTATTGATTATGGCATCCTTAGAGTTTTTGTCTTTTGAAACATCTTTACTCAAATATATTTTAATAAAGCGAAATAGTTTCCGCAAAATGTTTTACTATACTGGGATTTGTACGCAAACAAAAGTGATATGATTTTAAAGCCTAAAGAAAAGGTTTTTTTTTGGTTCTGAAAAATAGGGGATGTCACAATTGGTATCAGAGTATTAGTTTAAGCGAACAAGGAATAATGAATATTTCTATATATAAACTTAGAGATTAAGCGATGATGATGAGAGATGTGTCTAGTATATTTTACGTTGTTTACCTAAATTAATATTAAAAAGACACAAACAATAGAATATTTTATGGTACATGCCTTAATTAATATTAAGTCCCAATAAAGTTATTTTATAACATGCCTAAGGTTGTATACCTTACTTGCTATTAGGTACACTAACATACTTTAGGAGTAATGTCTTATGCGTTAATATGTGCTAAATGTTATATGTTATATGTGACATCCCCAAATTCACAGCTATTTTAAAATTTTTATTTATGCTTATTTAAAAATCAGAGTATCTATTTTAAAGAATAATATTGCAGAATTTGTTCCCAGAAAACATGATAAATATATTATCAAAACATTTCGAAGAAATGTATTTTGTTTATATAAAAACATTGGGATGTCATCGTCAATACAAAAACATAAGCATAAACAGACCTTACATTCATTTACACTAATGATTTACATCTCCTTTAATCTTTTAATGTAATGTAGCTTCGTATCGACACCTGTGATACAAATAAATCGAGTCGATCAGGTTGGGAAATCTAGTGAGTACATAGAGATTTCAATCTCACAATGCTATATATATATATATATATATATATATATATATATATATATATATGAACTCGTAATATACAACTCCACCTCATATAAGCAATTTTACCCCACCCCGTCGATCCTCACAACGACATGATCCATACTCTCGGATCTAAAATTAACAGCTTTACCTAATCCCGATCAGATATATCTAATACATGCTCTCGAATAAAAAATGGACGGATTTACGCAATCCATGCTCCCGGATCAGGTATGTCTAATCCATACTCTCGGATCAACGATAAATATGTCCTTTCCATATTCTCGGACTAAGGACGGATGATTGTGTCTAATCCATGCTCTCGGATCAATGAAAAAATTTAGAGTTCTACCCTCCGTGTATATTTTTGGATTAGTGTCTAAGTCCATAACTATTTTGGTATGTACTTGACCCGGTTATGAGCATGGTCCTTTTGGGTTACCTTCACCATAACAATATGTAGGATGAATTAAGGAGAGAAATGTTTGATTATGATTTATTAATATATTATGAGAATAATATATTAAAGGAGAAATCATATTGTTTAACTAATATTAATCAAGAATTAATTAAGAATTAATTTTGTGGCTAAAAGTGATTAATTAAGCTTAGGGGACTGGATTTGTAATTAAAAGATAATTGCAATTGGGCTATGGATTACCTAAATAATATAGGTTGGACGAATTCTATGGGAAGCCCATAAGGAATTCGTCCAAGGGATATTTTAAAGGAGTCCATGGGCTGCTTAGGGCTTAAGCAGCCAGATTAGGGTTTCCTAGTTGTAAACCCTAATAGCCTAGATGTATATAAAGGCGCTCTATGCACCAAAAACGTGGCTAACACTTGGATTATGGTTTCCAGCCGATTTTGGTGCCTCCCCTCTCTTCTCTTCTTCATCTTGTTGCTTAGTGGTGTTTATGATTCCATTAGAAGTGCAACATTTGAAGCACTAAGCTTTCTGAAGCTAAGGATTGATTGTTATTGCTATATAACAATCAAAGGCCAGATCTAAACCCTATTTTATGTTAATATGATTAATTGTATGCTAGATGTAGGGTTTATAGCTTTGGATATTCAATTGCATGTTCATTAGACAAACTAGATCCAAAAGTTATTAGGGTTTGCATGTACACCATATGAATGATGTATGCTCAAAACCCATCAGTGGTATTAGAGCATAGGGTTGTTTGTTAGTGAATTTGAT
Source organism: Lactuca serriola (assembly GCF_051521515.1). Classification (NCBI taxonomy): domain Eukaryota; kingdom Viridiplantae; phylum Streptophyta; class Magnoliopsida; order Asterales; family Asteraceae; genus Lactuca; species Lactuca serriola. Next base: position 302,943,882 of record NC_136410.1, read on the forward strand.
GCTTGATTGATCAATTTTTTGCATGAAAAACGAAGTTTTTTGCCCTCTACCTTGCTAACTCGGTGAGTCAGTGGATGAACTCAGCGAGTCAGGTTGACTCGGCGAGTCCAGTCCCTGACTCGGCGAGTCCATGGATCTGGCAGGTTGTTTTTGCGATTTTCTTGCCTATTTTGCTGTGGGATAATTACCAAAACAATTTTAATTGATAAAATCCAATTTTTTTTTTATTGATTTTGGGTGAATATCCTTACCAAAATAGAAGATAATTGTCAAAATTTAGATAATCTTTTGTTTTATTAGATAAAGATTGATTATTTGTAATTAGATTTGAATTATCTTTTGAAAAAGTTTCAATTTTCCCATTTAGGTTTTATAGTTTAAATTTGAACTTAAGAGTTTTTGTTTTTGAAATTTAAAAGTTAAACTCAAATATTTTGAAAAGATTCAAAACTTGCCCTCAAGTTTTGAAATTTAAAATTTTTGATTATAAGTTTAATTTTGAAATATTTAAATTCTAAACCCTAATGTTTTGAAATGTTTCAAAACTTGCCCTCAAGTTTTGGAATTTAAAAGTTGATTAAAAGTTTAATGTTGAAATGTTAAATTCTAAAACCCTAGTATTTTGAAAAGGTTCAAATTACACCCTAATGATTTTGTTAAATTAATTAAAGGTTTAATTAAAAGAGAAAGTTAATAAAACCACCTAGTATTTTAAAAGTGTAAAATACACCCTATACTATATATATGTAAAATTAAAAGTCTAATATTCTATATATGAGTAAAGAGTCAGTCTTACCGTTAGTAGGCCTCATTCACGAAGCTGGTCTATAAGGGGTGCTTAGGGAAATTGCCTATAAAATTACGATTGAATGGGTATCCACTCTTACCCACCGCACTCTTGACTAGTGGAGGGTCGTTAGCCGAACGGGTAGGATAGGACAGAAACCTTCCATTATAAGTATAATGAAGTGCAAAGTAACTAAATGCTTTTACAAATTCCCAAATCATAGTTACTTTAGGAAAAATGTGAAATTGTATGCTAATCCATGGAATTACACTTTGTACCCTTGTCAAACGTTAGTGGAGCGTGTGTGGTTAACCGGCACACTAATTTGGGGATGACATTGGTAGAGAAGGGTGGCTCGGTGCTTATCATAGATCAATGGAGCGTGTGTGGCTAACCGGCACATTGATTAGGTGATAGTAGCGTTGGGTGCACCACGTGATTCGTATGGTTATTCACACCTTATTTGTGATCCTCGGCATCCCAGTCACAAATTGAAGGGCATAATCGAGATTTAAACATGCCATTGAAAAGTTCAATGAATCTCAAAAGATCTAGGAGTTTCAATTCATTTAAAATTTAAACTTCCTTTTCGTTTTTCATGGTGGAAATTGGTAAATCGTCAATTACCGACTTTCAAATATTATGCAACTAGATTACGACATCCCTCTTCTAGGTTGTAGAGTATTGTGTTGGATTGTAACATCCCCCTCTGGCACGTATCACAATATTGTCTGCTTTGGGCCACTCGGCACGAGGACTTCCCAGGGGGTCACCCATCCTGGTACTACTCCTGCCCGAGCACACTTAACTGCAGAGTTCTTATGGGATCTGTTGCCCTCACGGCTTTAAAACGCGTTGTGATAGGGAAGGTATCCACACCCCTTTATAAGGAAATGTTTCGTTCTCCTTTCAAGCCGATGTGGGATCAGATCTAACCCACTTTCACCCCCCATTATAGGGTTCGACGTCCCCGTCGAACACATCGACCCGTGCCCTGGCTCTGATACCAACTTGTAACGACCCAAAAATCACAGCTAAAAATTTCTTTAAAAACATTACTAAATTATATTTATAAAAACTGTATCATAAGTCATAACATAATTTTCGAGAATTAATTCAAATCATATTATCATTATCAGAGTCAAACTTTCCCAGGTTAACTGACTATGGTGTGTGCACTATAATCTTCCCGAGCTCCTCCTTTGAAAAATGAGTACCTGAAACCAAAACTGAAAAACCGTAAGCACGAAGCTTAGTGAGCTCCCCAATCTACCACATACCACACAATAACATATAAAGCACATACTGGGCCTTGCCCACTGCATCGAACCGAAGTCTGGGCTAACTTGGGCCTTGCCCCCTACATCGGACCGAAGTCCGAAGCTGACTGGGACCTCCGTCCCCTACATCGGACCGAAGTCCGAAGCTGACTGGGACCTCTGTCCCCTACATCGGACCGAAGTCCGAAGCTGACTGAACATAGGATAAACATATGCATTAGCATGAACACACATATACTACATCAGGCCGTAGCCCGGATCACATAACACATAAATCCTGTCTGAGCCACGAAGGCATCAAACATGCTAACTACTGCATCGGATCAAATCTGGAAACTACTACTAGCTAAACGGGCCGGCATTGTGGCCTTAGACCCGTTCCTACTGGAAGGAAACTCACCTGAGACTGCTGAACTAATGCTGCTAATCCTTTGACTGCTACTCGACCTCTGACTCCGAACTGCTGCTCCACTAGCTCCTCGAGCTACCAATGCCAAAATAACACTTAGTTTTACAGTCCTCTAAAAGTCAACAAGGTCAACTCTGGTCAAAGTCAAAGTCCTGGTCAAAGTCAACCTTCCAGGTCAACCCTACTCGCCGAGTCCACCTAATGACTCACCGAGTTCATATGCTCAGGGTCCTTCTATTCGCGACTCGACTCGCCGAGTCAGTCCATGACTCGCCGAGTCAACTATTCCCGAGTCCTGACCTGTCCAACTCGCTGAGTCTTCACCCGACTCGCTGATTCGAGTTTCAACTCGAAGGGTTTGGGGTTTCGCGACCTGACTCGCCGAGTCCAAGAATAGACTCGCCGAGCCCAAGGCAATCTTCAACCAACTCGTCGAGTTGTTCTTCCAACTCGCCGAGTTCATGCCTAACTTCATCCGACTCGACGAGCTGTTCATCCCACTCGTCGAGTTCCTCTTCATCTTCAAGCTACTTGTCGAGTCCACTCGAAGGACTCGCCGAGTCTATTCAGTCCTTAATCCATGCAGTGGCTTTTCGAGCCAAACAGGGCTTCCAACTCATAGATCCATATTTCTAAGGCCTATCCCCCACGTAAAGTGGCAAACTTTACGTGTAGATCAAGAGATCTAGGCTTAAAACAATCCAAACTATGGTTTAAGACAAAGAAGCTTCACTATCAACCCAAGAACAGATGCTTTATGACTTTCTAGGCCAAGATACACTCAGGTCTGAAGTAGCAACTTCAGATCTAGGCTTCTAAGTCGAAATAGTTCTTAAGCATGGCATAAAATCCCCAAATCACATAGTCAAGGTTGATCTATTAAACAAAAGAGGGAAGGTAACGATTTATTACCTTTAAATGCTCAGAAATGATCCACCAACTCTGGATCCAAGGCCCCCTTCTTGCTCCACAAAGACTAACTTCTCTCTCAAGCTCCAAAAGCTTCGCTAAGGGTAGATCTTGCTCCAAAACGATTATGGCGGCTAGGGTTTAGTGTTATGTGCTAGAGAGGCAGTAAAGGAACCCTAGGGGAGAGAATGAGACGTTTAAATAAGCTTCAAGTCCCGAATTTAGGGTTTTCCTTGCTCAGACCAGACTCGCCGAGTCACCTTGGCCGACTCGCCGAGTCGGTCGCTTACACCTCAACCCGGATCCCACTCGGACTCGCCGAGTCCCTCCTTGGACTCGCCGAGTCTCCCCTTAAAATTGGGGTTTTCTTTCTTTACTTGGCTTTTCAAAACTTTGGGTGTTACATGGATCCTAGCCTTAATAATTCATTTAGGTGTTTTATTAAGGACTCAATCAACTTAACTTGAATTTTCTCCCGTTTTGTAGATGTCTAATTCTAACAATCGTGGTCTTCCCAAATCCCTTGGAACAAGTTTTCCAAACGAAGATGATATTCCACGATATGATCGAGGAACAAGAAATCATAATTCACTTCCTCCACCTCCTCTAATTGTTCTCCCTAACCCACAAGTTCGAAGGCTTGAAAAGTTCAAGCTCACTCAGCCCTATTGGCAATTAAGCATGAAGATGGAAAGTCTGTGTGTGCACACGTCTTAGAGATGAAGTTACACATTGACAAGTTGGGTATGCTGGGTGTTGTCATCCCCAAGGATTTGACTGTTGACTGGGTTCTTCTATCACTTCCTGAATCATATAGTGAGTTCGTTAGAGAGTACTATATGATGGATCACGACGTGACCCTCATTGATCTCACCTATTTGCTTATAGCTGCCGAATCAACAATGATTTGGCGTGCTGGTCAAGCAAATTTTACTGGTTAATCAAATTCCAAAACTTCAATGGACATTGAAAATGATGACATTGGAGATCCAGAAAAGGTAAACTCTAAGATAGTTCGTTGTGTCATTCCAAAAAAAGTCCATTTGCTTTTATTGCCAAGAGAAGGGGCATTTGAGACAAAGCTGCCCTATTTACCTGAGATCTAAGAGATAGGTGAGTCAAGACGTATGGCTCTACTTTAGGTAAAATCCATTATCTAACTCTTTTAAGTTCCTATTCTAGATTCTTAATACATGATGTGATAAGATTACATTTTGATGTTTTGTAGGATCGAAGAAAAGAGAGGAAGCTTAAGGGAAGAAGTGAGCTGAATCTAATCATGAAGAAATGGATTTCGATCGCATTGCTTGAAGATTAGATTCTTGAGCTACTACTTGGAGTTAGAATAGATTGCTGAGAAATATGTAATAACATAGTTTTTCAATTGAATTGCATTGTAAGGACAAATTTTTCCACAATAAAAAAAATTTTGATTTTATCTTATTTATTTATCCTTGTAATGGTGTGTATGAAAAATTGATGTTTGAAGGTTTCTGTTATTAGCAATAATGGATTTGATTCTTAATTATGTTATTTGTGGAGATGTCAAGAATTTACCAAATAGGGAGAGTTTCTCATCGCCCAAGTTTCAATTGGACAGAAACTTGGAATCATACAACATGGTTGCGTGATGAATGAAAACTTTCATATTTTGAAATTAGATTAATTCTTTGACAAAGTGTCAAGTGAAGGACTAGGAGATCGAGTACACTAGGTTGTGCGTTGATCAAGTCCACCATAAAGAGAGATAAGATATTCGTCATGATTTACTAAAAGTTTAGTAAATATGATTATACTTATAAGATTAAGTGTAATTCTGAGTTGATTGAAAGAGTTTCAATGAATAGCAGAACGAATAAAGAAGAATCAAGTAGGCAGAAAGATAAAAGTTTCTCTATTCTAAGAAGAAGGGAGAGTACCTTTTATTGTGTTTTATGATAAAGTCTTAATGATTAAGAACCATATCTCAATTGGTCCTCTAAGTGAGTCTAAGTACATTTATATGTCTAAGAAGAGGAACCAGGAATTATGAAAATGGTTAAATCAAGAAGTTAATCATACTTCGTTCCAATATCAAATCTTAGAGTCATACTCCAAGATTGCGAATTGAGTGACAAGTCTTAACTAGGTTTATAAAACTCATCAAATGTGGAATTTGGAAATGTTTTCTTATTCTTGCACATTTGAAATTGGTAACTTGTGATGTCTTGGATAAGTGAAAGACCCTGTCTAATGGTTTGGTCTAGGTATACTGATTAGTGGTAGTGATTGTGTAGAAAAATCAATTTTGTCTAGTTTACGGTTGGTATGTGTTTACGGCCGTAAACTCCTAACGGCCGTAAACTCCTTACGGCCATAAACTCCTTGCGGTTGTAAGTCATGGTTATAAATAGGGCGTTGTGTCAGTCTTTAAAGGTTGTTGATGCCTTCGTGTTTTCTCCAAGTTGTATCCGACGTTTTATTGCTTTAAGGCGTATGCAAGCTTGGTTCGTTTTGTTATTCGCTTATTATTTCATCTTTGCTTCTGTTATTTGTCTTTGATCATTGGTAGATCCATTTTTCGGGCTTTACAATTGGTATCAGAGCGTGGCCAGTGTCAAAGACGTCCTACAGTTGTGTTTTAGCTCAAAACGATATTCGCAGCGAAAGAAGGGTTTTATTCCAGTCAATTTTCGTGTGTTTAAGAGTTCACGGTCCGAGCTTACGGCCGTAAACTCCAAGTTCACGGCCGCAAGCTATTCAAGGTTCATACACTGCAATCGAATCTCTTCTCCAGCAAATCGAGTTCCTGACTTAAGGCTTTTAGAATAATATTTCATTGCATTTAATTCTCAAATAAAAGGAATTTTTTAACAAGAAATTCATTGGCCGTAAACTCGGATTCATTGACAGCAAACTCAAAATTCTCTCAGAAAATCATTGGCCGTAAATCGATTATCTGATAATCGATTTCAGATAAATTGCATCTTTCATTTTCTGATTAAGAATTTAAAATTTTCACGGACCATAAACTCCTAGTTTACGGCCATAAACATTTCTCGGCAGTAAACATTTTCTCGGCAGTAAACTTGTTTTAAAATCTTAATTAATTAATTTTCGGAATTCATAACAGTAAATTAATTAATTAAATTTTTTTAAGACTTATTAAATAAATAATTAACTTTAATTTTAAAAAAATGGAATCACAAAGTCCTAATCAATATCAAGAACTCGATGCTGTGATGGGAACAACCACGCGCATTCCACGACTCATGTCCGCTGATGGTTTCCCCGAGTGGAAATATAGAATTGAAAAATATATAAAGATGAAGGACTTCAAGATTTGGAAATGTGTTATAAAGGATCCAGTCAGAATCACCACTACAGTTGGGGGGCAGGTGGTTGACAAGAAAATTGAAAACTACACTGATGAAGATTTTGAGAGTGTAGAAGAACAAGAAAAGGCATTGGCTATTTTGACTATGGCCTTATCTCCAGACATTGCTCAAGGATTCAGAGAGTATACTTCTGCTAAATCACTGTGGGAAGCTCTTATTGAAATATATGAGGGAAATGAAGACATGCGAGAGAGTCGCCAAGACATGCTAAGGCATCGTTTCAACATGTTTAACTATGTGCCTGGAGAGACTCTCGAAGCTCAACTGCAGCGATTCACAACTCTCAATACGGAGATGACTGTGGCAGGGATCTTCTATACAAAGTCAGAAATTAATAAGAAGCTACTAAATGCTCTCCCAAAATCTTGGGACATGAACGTAGCTGTGATTAAGAAGACTAAGGATCTCAATCGCCTTTCTCTAGCTGAAGTGATGGCTGTCATCAAAGCGTGTGATATTGATGACAAGCAGTGAGAGATCAATCATGTGAACTCCTACTCAGCTGCCAATCTTGGCATTTCAACTAACAATGCTCTTTCTTCTTTCTCTTATACCCCTACAGGTTCATCTTCTTCTGCACCAGTCATTCTCTACCCACAAAGTCAACCTCTCGTGTCTGCCCAAACTGCTCCATCCTCTAATGTGGCTTCCTCTTCAAAAGGAAAGGAGGGTGATGAAAACCTTGTCTTTGCAGCAGGGCTTGTGAATTGCTACAATGCACTTGTAGCTGGGGAGCTTCCGCCTCAATTGTCATTTGCAGATCTTGATCAAATTCATTCGGAGGATGTTGAGGAAATGGACATCACATGGCAAATTGCCATGGCTGTATTTAGGGCAAAACAGTTTGCCAAAAAGACAGGAAAGAACAATTGGGAAATGAGCGCTGATAAGAAAGTTGGATTCAACAAAGGAAAGCTTCGATGTTTCAATTGCCACGAGCCAGGGCATTTTGCTCGTGATTGCCCACACCCAGATAGAAGGGTTAACAATGACAGAACAATGGTTGCAGTTGGGAACAACCGAAGCATTGGTCAAGCAAACAATGAAAAGGCTATGGTTGCGCAATCTTTCGATTGGGATGATCAAATACAAGCTCTCAACTTATCTGGACCAGAAAATGCTCATCTGGCACAGGTAAGGGATGATACTACTGCAGGGATTGTAGCAGCTGAAGACAGTGTGATGAAGCTACAATTTGCTTTGATGGTATCCTCTTCCCATGAACCTAATTCGTCCAAGGTGAGTCTTCCATCATGCTCTAAGGCTTGTATAGATTATGTAAAAACTTTACAGGATAAAATTGAGACATTAGGCAATGAAGTAGAAAATCTTAGGATTCTTCGTGAACTCAATGACAAATTAATAAGAGACATAGAAGACCTTAGATATGAAGGGTACCGGCTTCGAAAAGGACAAAAACCACTTAAAGCTCAACTAGAATAAAAAATTAAAGACTTTAGGAGACTCCAGGAAGACTACAATAACAAATGTGACAACTATGATTATGTAGTCAAACAAAATGTTGAGCTAGTGGCTGAAGTTGAATCTTTGAAAGGAAAATTTGAGACCGCCAAACTTGATGTTAAAAAATATGATTTCTCAAGTGAGGTGGTTGCAAATATGATAGACCAAAGTATGCAGTTTAAAAGGAATCAATCAAAAGGTCTAGGGTATAATCATGTACCCCCTCCTTTCAATCATTCATATGTGTCCAAGCCTTTGTCCAAGTAAGAGATTGTCAATGAATCATTTATGATTTATGGCAAGCCCTCCGGTCTTGTTTCGGGAGGATTTATTAATGTTGAAAATACTAACATTTCTACTTCTCATGCAGATCAATCCTTGAATCAGTCAAAGCACAAAGTTGAAGGATGTGTTTCTGAAAATAAAATCGAGTCCAAACCTGAAGTTTTCATTTTAGATAAAGACAATTCTTTTTCAAATGTTTTAAGTGACAATATTTGTTATGGTGTTTTTAATTCTTCTGATACAGTAGCTGCTACTTCTGATACCGTTTTGAGTGCTTTTAATATGACTGATAAATTTTTGAACAATTTGGTTGACAATTTGAATGTTTGTGATAAAAATGTTGAGACACCACTAGTTTCACAACCCTCCATGAGTATAGCTCCCTCACTTGCCTCACAACCTAATAATGTTGCATGTTCCTATGAGACAAGCAAGGGTGTTTGTAGGGAAAATGAATCTGATAAATGCAATACAAGTTCTAACAATAACAAGCAGATTTGTTTTAATTGTGGTACTAGTGGTCATATTGCTAGAAATTGTCTTAATCGAATGTTTGTGAGTCATAATCTTCCAAGAGGGGAGAACAAGTTCAGAGGAAGGTCTTTAAAAAGAAATTCCTCTAGAAGTCGCTCTCGAAATGATGATTGGGCAGATGAAAGAAATAGAAAAAGGGATATTTCTCACAGACATAAAAAGGTTTTTAATCACTTTGTCCCGAGCAGTTTGCCAAAAAGGAGCATAGCCACGCCAAGGTCAAGCTCATCCCAAAGCAATAGTGGATCTTCAACCAACTCTGGTAGAAGTAACACATGCTTTAAGCAGATTATTAAACATAAAATGACAAAGTTGACTGAGTTTTTCAGAAAACCTAATTATAAATGGAGGCCCAAACCTGCTCCCAATACATCATCTGTGTCCTCAGAGAAGTTTAAGTGCAATAAATCTGAAAAGGCATTGGGATCACCCAGGAAGATCATGACCTGGGTGCCCAAATCTAATTAAACTTGCACATTTTGCAGGGACAGTTGCGGGGAAATGTCGTCAGACCTTGGTTTGTCGACAGTGGCTGTTCCCGGCATATGACGGGAGATATCACCCAACTGCGCAACATTCAATCATTTAATGGGGGGTATGTCTCTTTTGCGGGTGGAGATGGAGGGAAAATCATTCAAAGGGGAACCGTGTCAAATGGAGTTCTAAGTTTCGAAAACGTAAATTTCGCTCCCGAGTTGAAACACCGTCTGTTAAGCGTTTCTCAGATTTGTGACAAGGGCTATTCTACGCATTTCACTGACAAGGAATGCATGGTCTTAAAGCCAGGCTTTGTCATCCCTGAAGAATAGATTCTTGTAAGATCAAAAAGGGATGGGAACGCCTATATTATTGATATGAATAGCAATCTCCCAGAACAAGTTACATGTCTATTTTCCAAGATTTCCGAGCAAACTGCAATGCTGTGGCACCGAAGATTAGGTCATGCTGACGCCAAGAATCTAAATTGTCTTGTGAAAAACGAGATGGTCCGTGGATTTCCCGTCAAGGACTTTATTACGTTTGAAAAATGTGTGTTGTGCGCTCAAGGAAAGCACCATCGAAAGCCGCACTTGCCAAAACAGGTTAACTCAATCAGTCAGGTTCTTCAATTACTTCACATGGATTTGTTTCGTCCAGTGAACGTGCTAAGCATCAACAGAAGTTCTTATTGTTTAGTTGTGATTGATGATTTCTCTCGATTTACGTGGGTTTTCTTTCTATCCAACAAAGCGGGTGTCACTAAATTGATCAAGAAGTTCATTGTACTTGTTGAGAATCAAACCAATCATAGGGTGAAGGCGCTTCATACCGATAATGGAACAAAGTTCAAGAATTCCGTTCTCAATCACTTCTGTGCTGAAAAGGGTATCCTGCGTCAATTCAGTTCAGCTCATACACCTCAACAAAATGGTGTTGCTGAAAGGTGGAACAGAACACTCAAAGACGCTGCAAGAACAATGCTGTGTGACTCAAAGCTGCCTGTTTTCTTTTGGGCGGAGGCGATAAACACTGCCTGTTATGTTCAGAATCGAGTGCTCATCAACAAAGCTCAAATGAAAACTCCGTATGAAATCTACTATGGACACAAGCCGTCAGTCAGTCACTTCCGAGTATTTGGCTGTCCTTTCACCCTTCTTCACCTAGATGCCAACCTGAAGTTTCATGCCAAAGCCGATGACTGCTATTTTGTTGGGTATGCTGCTTGTACCGCTTATAGAGTCTACAGTAAGAAAACCAAATAGATTGTGGAATCCTATGACGTGTGTTGGTTGGAAGAGAATGAGACAGACGCAAGAGTGGGTCCGGATTGGTTGTTTGATTATACGTCACTTTTCAAATCCTTAAACGTGTATTCAAATGATGTATCTAGAACTGGTTCGCATTGGAAGAGTATCTCTGAAGATGAAGACGAAGAAGTCGTATACAAGCCTGTATATAAACCTTCTAATTCATCGAAAGGAAAGTCTAAAGCTTCACCTGAATGGGAGTCCTCTGACTCGCACAAGGGAGAATCTTTTGCTGCATCTGAGGGGGAGCCTTCTGCTGCATGTAACACCGTAAATTTCAAGACAAAATTTTCGTTTAAAATAATCATTTTAATCTTAGAACACTTGTTTAAAATCTCATTCATAATTGAATTACAAAACATAGCTTCATTTCCACTTGCATAGAAAGCCAGGATCCTCCAAAATATGACTCTTTCTCTGGTGTGTACAATCAAGCCGGTGCCGTCCCGTGATACTGAAAGAAACCTGAAAACAACATAACACAAAACACTGTAAGCACGAGGCTTAGCGAGTTCCCCAAAATACCACACATGTAACACATATAAGCCACTCGAGGCTCTAACTCTATGGGTCCGCGCACCCAACTCTGTGAACCCTCAGGTTCTAACTCTAGGAACCCTTCGGTTCCAACTCTGCAAACAGGCACAGCATAAATCACATAGAAATAATGCAGTACAACACATATCATACATAGCATACAAATACTCTGTCACATAACTCTGGTTACATACTCAAGGTAAAGTATAGTGAGAAGACTCACCTCGCGTGTCTCGATATCTCACAACCCTGGGAATCCCTCGTGCCCGATTCTCCGAGCTCTAATCCTCCTATAACATCATATGTCCCTAGTTAACACTTTATATCTCTAATGTTGACTATCCCTAAGAAGTCAACACAGGTCCACTCTGGTCAATGGTCAACGGTCAACGGTCAACGGTCAACTTTGACCGGACTCGGCGAGCGCTAGGGCGACTCGGCGAGTCTAGACGTCCTCCCCAATTCTCTAAGATTCCCTTTCTACACGTCGAGTATCTCCCCTGACTCGACGAGTTCCTCTTGGAAGAATCGCGGGGCCACCCCGACTTAACTCGCCGAGTCTGAAGAACAACTCGGCGAGTCCCAGTTCGACTCAGACCACCTGTTAACCCTCTCTAACTCGCCCTGACTCACCGATCCAACCCATAACCCAGACAGGACCATTCTAAGGCAATCTTCAAGCTACTCGCCGAGTCGGTTCATCAGACTCGGCGAGTCCATGCCATGCAACCGCTCAAACTGCTTTCTAAGGTCAGATCTGCTCCGGTAATTCATAGGTCTGGCCTTCCTAGACTGGTTCATCACGTAAAGTCCTTATTTCGGTGCTCATAATACACCCCATGACTCATAATTGACGTTTTGACCTAAGGCATAAGGATTCCAATCCAAAACCTCCATTGATTCCCGAAAAACTCAGGCATGGGACACTCTGGACTTCCAAGGGTCCCAATATAGGATTCCAATCGCATGGGGGACTAAGGAAACACTCAATCTAGCCACAAAAGGGTTCAATAAACCCTAAATCCATATACACATCAACATATAAGGGAACAACTCAAAAATATTACCTGAATAACGTTGCTCTGTGTCCCCAACCCTCAGAATATGGCTTCTCCTGTTGTTCCCTTAACCAAGCCTCCTCCTCTTTGCAAAATAACACTTCCAAGATCAATAATGGTCTTCTACCTTGCTCCAGATGCTCACAATCGAATTAGGGTTTCACACAAAGGACTAGGGTGAACAATGACGGCCATAAGGCCCCTTATATATGTCCCAAACCTGGAAAGTTAGGGTTTCGCTAAACAGCGCGGACTCGCCGAGTCCATATCCGGACTCGCCGAGTCCAGTCGCGAACCCGCGACCAGATCCGCGATCCTACTCGGCGAGTCTGAGCTCCAACTCGCCGAGTCCCCTCTTAAAACACCCAAAATCATAAATGTAACACTACCTGGAATTCCGGGCTGTTACAATGCAACTGAGGGGGAGCCTTCTGCTGCAATTGAGGGGGAGTCTTTTGCAACACCCTCGGAAAAGTCCTCTACTACTCCTCCAGGGAGGCCGCTCTTGGAACATGATAGTCCTCAATCAGACCACACTGATTCTTCTGATGCTGAATCAAGACGTCACATATCTTCAGAGAAAGAGTTCGTTCCAAATGATGCTTCCGTTGCCTCTTCAACCCTGATGGAATTACTCTTTCCTGACCTTATTGTAGATGAGTATGTCGCAGAACCATCTGGTACTACTCAACCAGAAAATGAAGGAGGTCTCAACATTCACACCCTACCTGTTTCTCTTAATGACATCAGCCAAGAAATACCTTCTAGGGTTCAACGGGATCATCCGATCGAAAACGTCATCGGCCAGCTAGATGTTGGTGTTAAAACTAGAAGTCAGAGTGGAGACGTGAATACATGTCTGTATTCTTGCTTTATTTCTCAAATTAAGCCTAAGAATGTAGAAATGGCTGTAAATGAACCTAGCTGGGTGGATGCAATGCATGAAGAATTGCATCAATTTGAAAAACTCGGTGTTTGGAAATTGGTTGAGTTACCAAAGGGCAAGAAGTCTCTTGACACACGATGGGTCTATCGCAACAAACAGGACGATTCAGGGGTTATCGTGCGAAACAAAGCCAGACTGGTAGTACGTGGGTTTCGACAAGTCGAGGGTCTTGACTACACTGAAGTTTATGCTCCAGTAGCTCGCCTGGAGGCTATTCGTATCTTCCTAGCGTATGCTTCGTATATGAACTTTACTTTCTTTCAAATGGATGTCAAGACTGCCTTCTTGTATGGAAAGGTGAAGGAAGAAATCTACGTTGATCAACCTCCAGGGTTTGTCGACTCGAAGTATCCTAATTATGTCTACAAGTTGGACAAAGCGTTATATGGGCTACATCAAGCTCCTAGAGCATGGTATGCAACCCTAACAAAGCATCTGCTCGAACATGGTTACACTCGCGGCACTATCGATCAAACATTATTCATAAAGCATGTCGACAAGGATCAGATACTCGTACAAATATACGTCGATGGCATAATCTTTGGATCAACAAACCAAAAGCTTTGCAAAGAGTTCGAATGTGTAATGAAGAAAAGATTTGAAATGAGTTCGTTGGGGGAAATGACCATGTTTTTGGGGCTTCAGGTTAAACAGAATTCAACCGGAATCCTGCTACATCAAGCCAAGTATGTGGAGGATATTCTTGAGAAGTTTGCGGTTCACAATGCTAAATCTGCTTCTACACCGATGGCTGAACGACCTCTCCTGACTCCAGATCCTGAAGGCGAGTCCGTAGATCAAACTCTCTATCGATCAATGATCGGATTGCTGATGTATCTTACTCCAAGTCGACCTATATGTTTGCAGTCTGTCAATGCGCTCGATATCAGGCTAATCCTAAACTCTCTCATCTTATTGCTGTTAAAAGAATTTTTCGGTATATCAAGGGAAGCCCTAAATTGGGTCTTTGTTATCCGAAAAATTCTGAATTTAATCTTTATGCTTTTACTGACAGTAATTATGGAGGATGTGAGCTTGACAGGAAATCAACTTCAGGAGGATGTCAATACCTAGGTGACAGATTAGTTTCATGGCAATGCAAGAAACAACACACTGTCTCGACTTCAACAGCAGAGGCGGAATATGTTGTTGCTTCAGCTTGCTGCTCTCAAGTTATCTGGATCCAACATCAGCTGTTGGACTACGGTTTGAATTACTTCGAAACCCCTATCTATTGTGATAATGAAGCGGCAATTCAAATAGCTAAAAACCCAGTCCAACACTCTAAAACCAAGCACATCGACATTAAAATTCACTTTATCAGAAACTGTTATGAACGATCTTTAATTCAAATTGAACAAGTCCACACTGATAACAATGTGGCGGACTTGTTCACAAAGCCTTTTAACAAAGCTCGTTTCGATGTGCTTGTTGGATTTTTGAAAATGATACGTTTTGAGGATTAAGTTTTTTTATTATTTTTTATTATCTTTATTTTTTCTTTTTCTTTTTCTTTTTCTTCTCAATTTATTTTTGGTTTTCTTAGTTTACCTTTTAAATTTTTGTTTCAGGATAGTTTAAAATTTGCGCATTATTTTGTTTCGTATTCTCACCCATGCACAAATTTAGGGGGAGAAATAAAAATCCAAAAACAAAAAAAAATTACAAAAATCCAAAAATAGTGTCATTTCTGTTCAGCATTTTAAAATTATTGTTGACAACTTCGGTTGTAAGTACTGTGATGGGAAATGAAATTAACAAGTGATAAAGGGCAACCTGAATCGGCGTAACGTACCTAAGTTGAATCGTCTACGCTCTGTACTCGATGTGCTGGTAGGCACGAAAGATTTTAAATGGACTTGACTAGGAAAGTTGAACCTAATGAATTTGAGGACTTGACGAACTTTGACCTAGTTAGATCCGTTTAACCTGATGTCACGATGCTCGGATAGGTTGAGCAGGGAGATAAACATGAGAATCTACTCGTCACATTAATTGAACCCGTACTTGGAACCGTGACTTAACTTTTCCTCGATGTGTGTATTTTGTCCTTAATTCCGGTTGGATGGGGCGACTGGTAAATTCCGATAAATTAGGTCTGTAGAATATCATTTTCTTTCTTTCCGTCTGTTAGTCATATGTTGTCTCCTTTGCGCGACTTCTAATCCGACCTGGTACACAACATATGCAACTCTATTTCTCTGCAGGATATATATATGTGTGAAATATATGTGTGAAATACTTCTCATCTGTTAGCCATATGCTGTCTCCTTTGCGCGACTTCTAATCTGACCTGGTACACAGCATATGCAACCTTCTTCTTCTCAACCCCTCTGAAGTAGTTAGCAATAGAATTCTGAATCTCTTCTCTCTCTGAATGGTTGTCTGCTCACCCGGTGTAAGGAGTACTCTGGAAGTTCTTGATGGCTGGGGCATATCAGGAAGCGGGAAACACGTTCCAGTATACTTAAAATTGAACTCATACAGATTGTCTGTAGATCTCGCTGCTCGATTTAGGTGGACAACAATATCCCTGGTTGTAGTCAGTTAAATGGTCATAAGGTGAATTTATTTAAGATTTAGGAGTTATCATAATTACAGAAATTTACAATTAGGTATATGCCTGAATCATGTCATTGGTAAAATGTCCAAAAAATGTCACAAATCTTTCGTGCTTAAGTGGACCACAATACTGACAATCGGTCAGACGAAGATGTGAAGATAAGGGTACCGACAAGCGGAATAAGGCCGTCTAACAACTTTGATCCAAGCATCACAAAGGTTACAGTGGTTAAATTTTGTTGTGTAAAATTATTTTAGTTAAAATATTTTTCTCTCAATTTTATTTTTTTATTTATTTTTTATTTTTTATTTTTATTTTTTATTTTTTAATTTTAATTTTATTTTATTTTTATTTTTTGTAAAAATGTTAATTTTGACTTTAATTTTTAATTACTTTTGCTATTTCAATTTTTTATTTTAATTTCGTGTCTTTTATTTTATTTTATTTTATTTTTCAAAAATTAAATAAATCCTCAAAGTTTTTGGAAATACTGGGTAATTATCAGGTAAGAGGGTAAGTGAGGGTGAAAGGAGTAAAAAGGAGTTCACTGCCGGAATCTCCTCATTCACGAGTTTCCGGCCGCAAACTCTCTCTAAACCCTCTCAAAAGGCAAAAAAAAAATTCTTTGATTTTCGGAAAACCACTTACATCATCACAAAGGTAATCACTTCTAGATCACAAATATGTAATTTGTTTCGTGTTTCACCGTGTTATTATACCAGAAATCACGAAAAATGATTCGACGGAGCTTACGGCCGTAAGCTTAGGCCGTAAACTCCGAGCACTTGAATTTTGGACTTGTTTTTAATTTATATTGGTGCCATAGACGTTTACATTTACGTATCTTCAAGTCCTATGCGCTAATTCGAAGTATAGAATCGATTTTTGCGGTTTTTCCACTGAAAGTTCTTAGGCCGTAAACTCCGTGTTTACGGCCCAGGAACAATGTGTTTACTGCTTTTGGTTTGAATAAAATAATTAAAGGGATATCGTGTGTTGATTTTCAAAAGAATTCTTAGACCGTAAACCTCGAGTTTACGGCCCAAGAACAGAATTTTCAACTTCTTGGCCGTAAACTACGTTATCACTATTTATCACGATTTCCTTTATCATCTTGGCAGTAAACTTAATGTTATGAAATTTTATTGTGCTCATAATTTTTTTGGTCAAAATAATTTTTTTTGGTTTCTTACAGTTGTGTTTGAGTGCAGACAATGGCGAACCTAAAATTTGCAGATATGCACAACCTGGCAATTGTACTCGCGGACCCTCCAGCTGTTCACTCAGATATGCATTCGATGATTCATCAATTGCGTGAATGCTGCTTAACATCCGCAATCACTATCAATCCGGTGGTTTATCAAAGTTTGATACGCGAGTTTTGGGCGACTGCGGAGACACACATGGATGATGATGGCAATTTTACGGTGAAGGCGAAAGTTCAGGATCTAGAAATTGTCATTGATGAAGGCTTTATTCGTGAAGCGCTGCTAATTGATGATCAACCCAATTTCCCGTCAGAGATTGGAATCAAAGATGTTCAAAGGATTCTACGAAGAATGAGTTACGAGGGAACCTTTCCACCGACGCTGAAAAAGTTGCTACACCCATACTGGAGGTTTTTGGGCCATGTTTTTGTAAGCTGCATCTCGGGAAAGGGGTCTGGGGCAGATGAGATCTCTCAGCGCACAAATGGTGCTCTGGTATCTCTTGCTGCTAGTTTTCGCTTTAATTTCTCAAAGTTCATCCTTGAGGAATTTGTTATTAACATCAGAGCTTCTACTTGGGATACTTTTCTGTTGTATCCCCGCTTCATACAGGTGTTCATCAACATTCAATTTCCAAACGTGAGGAAGACGGGAGAGACATTGGATATGAAGTCCTTAGGTCCCCACACGGTGGGACTCATCAAACAAAATCGGAAAGGCAAAGTCATATTTCGAGGACTATATCCTCTTGAAAAGTTTGGGAAATTTACTAAACTGGATGAGACTCCAGAGTCATATGAGTCGTCTGAGCAAACTTCCTCGGAGCAGACATCTGCTGAAAGGTCAACGCCAAACAACATTGTTATAGATGTGTCCGAAGATGAAGAGACCGAAAAAGAAGATTCTCCAACTCCCGAAGTTCAAACTGTCTCAGAACATGAAAAAGAGTTGAGTGATGATCAAGTTAGTGGAGAGATGAGTATGGGTGAAGAGAGAAATGACTCTTTTGATGATCTAGATTTGACTAGTTTTGATCGCGATGATATTGCAGCTTCGTTGGCAAGCAGTGCTAATGTTGTGTCTCATGAAAATCTTGACACAATTTTCTATAATGTCGATGAGTTTGGTCTTCACACAACTGAGACAAGGAAATCGAGCGAGATGTTTGATACGCGAACTCCTACTTCAAAGCAAATGGTGTCAACTTCTATTCCTATGGAGATTGTTATGGGATGTTCCCCTCCTGTGTCTGTTTCTCCTACTCGTGAACCGTTTGTGAGTGTGTTTTCTCCTGAAGCTGACCAACAACAATCTAAAAGAAGAAGACTTGATGCAAGACAATCTGAACTAATCACAAGTTTGGTTAGTGGTCTTCCTACCCCACCTTTCACTACTACTACTACAAGGCTCACCACTACAAAGATGTTTCCAACTGGTCCGAGTTCAACATTTGATGTGGGTGGTTCCTTTGCACCGCCTGGTTTCTCAGTCCCTAGATACCGTCGAGATGTTGCTTCTGAAAGGCTGGCGTTGCACATGGTTGAAGAACAAATTGCATCGCCAGATTCTCGAGGAAAGGGTGTTTCCATTGAAGAAGGTGGTATGAGGGATGACAATCTTACTCTTGCTGGTCTGCAGAAAGAAATTTCGATTCTTAGCCAGAAAAATATTGAACTTGATATTCAGGTGGCAGAGCTTCGTGCCGAGAATGTCGATCTTCGTGGACAACTGGCTAGACTTAAGAAGGATAAGAAGGTGAAAAGCAAACAGATCTCCGATTTACAAGATCATTTTAATCTGCTGACTTTGAGTTATTTTGAGTTAAATAAGAAACTTGAAGCTGATTTTGGTGAGAAATACCAGACGCTGTTGAAGAACAAAGGATTAATCTTCACGTACAAGCTTTTCCAGTTGACCTACTAGTCGGTCAGTCTTCTGGTACTGCTGAGTGTGTTGTTGTTGAACCTCCATTAGCTCCACACATTCAAGAACTTATTCGTCGCAATCAAGGAGATGATGTTCAGAAAGGACAATTGTTGTTTAAACGGAATATTAATCAGAATACATTTCGGAGCGAACCCTTAATAACTGTTACTGATCTTGAAGTTGTTAGGTTCCGAGATACATTTGGAGATACATCAGGAGTGGCTGCCTGGGGATTTCATGATGCTCTCAGAATGTGGATTGTCATTCGTAAGAGTGGTAATTCAGAGTTGTATAAGGACATTCATGCATTTAGGTCGTTCACGAGAATTGATCTAACGGAATTGTCTCAAGCTCCGTTTATCAATCTTTTCAACACTCCTCAGGTTACTCAGTTTAAACACTTTCTGGATGATCAAGTGAAGAAAGGATTTCCATCGATGCCGACGGCAGAGTCAGTTGTATTTGAACACCCAGATGTCTTGGAACCGTCTACTGACAAGCCGTTGCAGGTAGTGATGTGGCCAGCAACAAAACAAGTCAAGCAATTTCCTGTACTTCAAGACTATCAAGATGGGTCTCTCAGTTCTTTGGAATGTTGGGTTTATGATGAAAATACATCGGGAGCTGTTATCAAACTTAAGAATGGGTGTATTCATTTGTACGATCGCAGCGACTTGCTACAGTTCAGGAAATGGGATATTCACTATCTTAGCAACTTTCAAATTAAGGTTGTTGAAGATATTTACGAGGAAGGAGACAAGGTGTACACAACGATGATCGCGGAGATTCTAAGCAAGAGAATGTGGAATGGAGCAATGGGCCAGATGGACGTGATGATTGTCGACAAAGGAATGGGATCGAGCTAGTCCAAACCAAGGGGGAGATTGAAAGACCCTGTCTAATGGTTTGGTCTATGTATACTGATTAGTGGTAGTGATTGTGTAGAAAAATCAATTTTGTCTAGTTTACGGTTGGTATGTGTTTACGGCCGTAAACTCCTTACGGCCGTAAACTCCTTGCGGTTGTAAGTCATGGTTATAAATACGGCGTTGTGTCAGTCTTTAAAGGTTGTTGATGCCTTCGTGTTTTCTCCAAGTTGTATCTGGCGTTTTATTGCTTTAAGGCGTATGCAAGCTTGGTTCATTTTGTTATTCGATTATTATTTCATCTTTGCTTCTGTTATTTGTCTTTGATAATTGGTAGATCCATTTTTCGGGCTTTACAATAAGACATAGACCAACTAGGACCAATTGTGTGAAGTGTTAGTCTTGATAGGATTTCGCACTAACTGCTGAATATTTGTTTAGGAAAGTTTCCTGACAAGAGAGTCATATATGTCAAGAGGTCAGTGGGAGTTTTAATGATCTTGAAAAAGGTTTCAAGAACAAATCAAGAATAAACCTTATCGATCATCACTAGCACACGACTTGAGGTTTACAACCTATCGTGTTGACATTATTTTGTTTTTGTGCCATTCCAATTGAGTTAATTATGTATGTGAGTTCTATGAGTTTTCATTTGAATGTATAAAGACAAAACACCTTGATCGATGGAAAGTACATTGATATGTAAGGATAAGTTGCTAAACTACTTGGAAGACATGGTGGGCACTCGTATTACCATAAGGCAAGAAATCAAATTAAGAAAGTTCAATCCATATGAGTTTGGATTTGTCGCAAACTTGGTTTTGGAAAATTTACATGGATAGGAACACATACACCATAAAATCTAAGTGTCATAAGATTCCATCCTTCAAGAAAATGACTGTGAGGAAATGCTTTCACTAAGAGAGATTTTAAGAAGATAGCAATTATGAAAAATTGTATTCTCAAATTCGATTATGGTTATGGCATCCCTTTCCATAGTTCGAATTGTGAGATTTGGCAATTGGTCTGAACATTTGGGACTTAGTAACATAAGTTATGAATTTCTTTAAGATACACATGTGAGCTTTATAAGGCAAAGGTGTATGAGTTTAAGAAGCTTAGATAAAGGTTTATCAAAGCATCAGGTATTTAGAAATATGAACTTAAGGAATTCATCAAGCTGGAAGTTCAGATGTTTTCTAAATACATGTCAAAGCTAGTGGGAGAATAAGTGTTATGCTTATATGATAATAATCATCATGATAGTGGGAGCATAAGTGTTATGCTTGTATGATTATTATGGCAAGTATTGCAAGTTACCAATATTAATTATAGAAAAACAAAGATTCAATTTGCAAAGTTGCATGGGTTGAAAAGTTGTTTTGCTATAATTAAGGGAGAGAATATTATACTTTGTTTCAAAATCTAAAGCTTAGATTGAGAAATTTTAATAAATTTAGTCAAAGGATACATAGTGTGTTCTTAAATTTCGATTATGATTATGACATCCCTCTTCATAGTTGGAATTGTGAGAACGTGACACATAAAATATTATGGCAGAAGATTGATAAAGTATCATATCTCTATGTAAGACATTATGCATCGTGTCTCATACACTTAGGGTATAGGATCGATTGCAAATGCTATAATATTTGACCATTCTAAAATTTTCCAGATGTCTAGCGCATTAAGAGGGAAAAAGGACTAGAATCAGTTTTGACTAAAATAATTGAACAACTATCAAGAGACGATCCAAAGTTCGCTGAGGATTGGTTGCTTATGAGTAGTTGGAAGTATGGTATTGGATGGACCATATCGACATTATTATGAATATATAAGATTCTATTAAGAATGAGTTGTCATATGGCAAATATGGAAGTGTTTCCATATTGGGAGTTGGATATTGAGAGTCTATGTCTAGATTAGAAAATTTTATGCAAGAAGGATGTTCAAAGGAATGTACTTTGAATGTGAGACTTCACGTCTATGGAATTGTCTTGTAACAATTTCCGATAGAGTATTATGTAATTTCATTGGCCAAGTCTTGGTGACTTTTGTGCTATGACTTTGTGAAAGGATCGTTGCATAAAATGTTAGAATCTAGCATATTATAGTAGTGGCAAGAACCTTGTGTTCTAACACTAATGATCAGGATTGGGAATTGTGAAATGAGCATCATTGGAAAAGTTTTCAATTGATCTATTTCACAAAGTAAGGACCATAGGAAACATAGTGTGCATGCTTTGTGCATGGGACAACTATTGTTGTAATTTGAGTAATAAGTTGATTTTCTGAAACAGTAAACAATGAATAATGAGTAATCAATATGGTGTTCAAAAAAGTGTTTTATTTACTACCACAAGTTTGGGGCCATATAGGATTAAGTATTATTGTTGTGTTTCAGTTTGCATGTTTTGACTTCCAGAATAACTGGGTTATTTGAACCTCCCCAGTCGGTCATACGTTGGAAGTAAGTATGAAGGAAGACTGTCATGAAGAATCTGTAGATTGTCTGAAGAGTTTAGACATAACACAAGTTTGTTGCAGGGTTCATGAGTGCTTTGATAAGATTAGAGTATTGGATTAAACCCACGCTCACTTGGATCACTTCATGGATTTATCACGGGTGATTAGTGAGTCGATACTATTGTATATTCTTGAAACTGAGACGTGTGAGTTGTTATTTGTTGGTCGGTTGCACATTGATAATAAGAAAAACACACTAGTAACTTGGTGTTATAAAACTTATTGTTGTGTGTGATCCGATCAGTAAATGCAAGCGAGCATTTTAGTCGAAGTTTATCCATTCCTTTTACTCAAAGTGGGATAAAAGCGATATCTGTGGGCCCCTCGATGATTTAGTGATGACACCTAAGCGCTTGGCCTAGCCGAGACTAAGTTGATGTGTTCAATTGTAGTTTGTTGTCAGTCGTCATAAATCGGAAGTCGGGAAACAGTATAGAGAGAATGATTAAAATTGATGTCTTATATCTATATGATATATTGAGAATGGAGGAATATATAATCCATTATCTAAAGGACACGCTATCTGATAAGATCAGAGTTGACAGCGGCTTTTGAAAGCTACAATTGCTGATCAGGTTCTGAAGTCATATGGAAAATAGTTATTAGACTTATCCAAGTGGAAGACTGTTGGATTAGTGTCTAAGTCCATAACTATTTTGGTATGTACTTGACCCGATTATGAGCATGATCCTTTTGGGTTACCTTCACCATAGCAATATGTAGGATGAATTAAGGAGAGAAAGGTTTGATTATGATTTATTAATATATTATGAGAATAATATATTAAAGGAGAAATCATATTGTTTAACTAATATTAATTAAGAATTAATTAAGAATTAATTTTGTGGCTAAAAGAGATTAATTAAACTTAGGGGACTGGATTTGTAATTATAAGATAATTGCACTTGGGCTATGGATTACCTAAATAATATAGGTTGGACGAATTCTATGGGAAGCCCATAAGGAATTCGTCCAAGGGATATGTTAAAGGAGTCCATGGGCTGCTTAGGGCTTAAGTAGCCAGATTAGGGTTTCCTAGTTGTAAACCCTAATAGCCTAGATGTATATAAAGGCCCTCTATGCACCAAAAACGTGGCTAACACTTGGATTAGGGTTTCCATCCGATTTTGGTGCCTCCCCTCTCTTCTCTTCTTCATCTTGTTGCTTAGTGGTGTTTGTGATTCCATTAGAGGTGCAACATTTGAGGCACTAAGCTTTCTGAAGCTAAGGATTGATTGTTATTGCTATATAACAATCAAAGGCCAGATCTAAACCCTATTTTATGTTAATATGATTAATTGTATGCTAGATGTAGGGTTTATAGCTTTGGATATTCAATTGCATGTTCATTAGACAAACTAGATCCCAAAGCTATTAGGGTTTGCATGTACACCATAGGAATGATGTATGCTCAAAACCCATCATATATCTCACTCGTACTCATAAGAAAATACTACCCAATATTCCTCTTAATTAATTTAGGTTTACTCTGTATCCTAAATCATCATATATTGTCAGATATGCTTTTAACACGTATTTCAGGCAATATCAAATATTTCACACATAAACATATATTTAATACATTAATTCAATACTTGTATTAAAATCATGTTCATGAAAGAGACTATGCACTCACTTGTTAAAGTGATGACTCCAAACTCGGGCAGCTCTTCGCTTCTAGCAATTTTATTTTCCTTCGGCAAAACCTAATATCATTATCACTAGATTTTAGTCTAATATTTATTGTGACTAATTATTAACTCAAGGTCTACGAGCTATATTGTTTTTCTTGTATTAAATAAGTGAAAAACAATACTTTTCAACTACTATGTACAGATAGGGGCCAGACATAAAACACCGGAGGGCGAGACCATTTTGGCATTTAACCTGTTCTGAAATCCAACAACCATATGCGGCTCTTCAAACCAGATTCCCCGTACCACGAGCAGTTAAAATGTATTATAATAATACTTTGAATAATTTATAATACGTAGCATATATATTGTTTATAGGTTCATGATAACGATAATGAACTTAAACATAAGTTATACTTAAAGTAGGGTAAGCACAAATCATTTACAAGGGGGTTTAGCTAGGAGTCAGGATCTACGGGGGAAAAACTTCTGAGCCGAAAGCTATTCTTCTCAGAGCCTTTTGGCGCTCTGGGACTCGCCTCTAGCACTTGGGAAGTATTAGGGAAGAGCAGGGGTTAAGAGGAGTAATTGAAAGAGAAAGAATAGGAAATGTGTGAGAAAATGAGGTGATCCTCGCACCTATTTATAGACTGGATCCTTCGGACTAAGTTGTGCGCATGAGGCCTTATGCTATGCGTACCAAGGCCAGGTGTCGGCATCCAAAGCAAAGCCGTGGAGAGAAAGCGAGGGTCAGGATTGCGCCACGTGTCAGCCTAACATCTTCTCATAGTTTAATTAACTTCTAAGTTCCATAACTTTCGCATACGAGCTCCATTTTCAATGTTAATTATATCCATGTGTAGGTAGTGACGTGATCTACAACTTTCGTTTAGACTCCATCGGCTGATTTGGACATTATTTTTAAAGTTATATTTTAACAGGCTTAGACAGATAAAGTCCGTTAAAAATTCATAACTTTTTCATCTGACGTCCGTTTTTGTCTGTGTTTATATCGTTGAGCTCCTATTAGCGAGATCTTCGATTCTCGTTGAGTTTGTGTCGGCTAAAAATCGATCAATCTAAAATTCGATTTTTGGGTTGTATAATGTTATGCCAAATCTTAGAAAAATCATAACCTCCTCATACGAAGTCAGATTTGGACGTTTTTTTATGTACGTTCTCATTTTAACATATACTACGACTTTCGTTTAGATACCTAAGACTAAAAGGTAATTTATCAAAAATTCACTTTTTACGTTATGCGGTGTCATGTCGGTTTAGCCGTAAAACTTTGACGGGTCATAACTTTTTCGTTATAACTCGGATTTCAGCATTCTTTTTGTGTACAGAACCCTTGTGACATATACTATGACTTAGTTAAGATTATGTATTCTAAATAATATTCTATCAAAAAGTTGTTTTTAACGCTTATTATCTCTAAATTGACCCGCCCAAATCTGCAGGCATTACAGTTATCTCCTCCTTAGGATGATTACGTCCCACAATCATCAATGAAACAGGGCTTGTTTAATGACTCCATACATTATCTTTCCATCCTAGGTAATAACTATAACTCTTATGTCCTTTCAAAATGAACATCTAATTCTTGGACTCCTTGAATGCTGACAGTGCTCAATCTTGCACCCAATCTTCATACTATGTTGGATTTTCAATCGTAACCTTCAAGTTACAAACCTGGTCTTTATTGGAGACTCTTGCTCCTTCTTAAACACACTTAACTTAAGATAAGCTCTTTACTTCGATTATCATAACAGGCCGATGAGTCATGTTCTAATGACCTCTCGTCGTATGATGTAACGCTTAGACTCAAGTCTTTTAAAGTCATATTCCGGAATGAAAGATACCTTCCTTCATGTTCTAATGTGATATAATCACATTCTAGCTTATAACACTTCTAGCTATAGGCTTCTTACTTAACGGCGACCACGATACTTCAATATTTTGGTTTAAGTCAGATACTACATCGAACTTGGTTCTTTGAACCACGTATCATACTTATCTTAGTTCAGACTCGATTTGACATGACCACAAGGGTCGGAATATCAATCATCTTCTTAGTCATTAGCGAAACGATGGTAACAATAGACATGAACAAAAAAATCAATTACTATTGCCTTGTTAACCTTGTGACTTTCCCTGGTCCAAATATGAGTCATGTGCTTCCAGTAGTATAGGCCTCTACTACCATTCACACCAACTCATACTCGTCCCAAGTATTGTCTCTGAGTTCTCCAAGTCACCATACAAGAATTTCACATAATCATTTAACACATCGGATAACATAACTAAGGTTTATATTATTTCTTGAAACGATTACATTGGTGTTCAAGTTCACCCTACACTATGCCTCTTATATTAGGCTACACCACATGAAACTATCTATATGACTACTTTATATATATATATATATATATATATATATATATATATATATCCTTAATCCTAATACCTTGTATCTTTTCCTGCTTCATCAAGGATCATCTGGAATGCTCTTTCCTTTGGCTTCGGCGATATGTTTGGATTTGTTGCTCCTTCCCTCTTTGGGCAGTCTTGTTTGAAGTGTCCTTCTTCACCACACTTAAAGTAGGCTTCTTTCTTGGTCGTGCATTCATTAGCATGGTGACCAATCTTCCCGCATTTAAAGTAAGTCATTTCTTTGTAGCATTTCAGAATGTGTTTTCTTCTGCACTTGTCACACCACTTTTCTTCATTGTTATCCCCATACATTTTGTTGTCGGGGTCAGACTTTAGGAACTTATTTCTCTTGTTGGGTCTTGAATACCCCTCAAACCTTCTATTCTCTCTTACCTCAGCTCTATCCATATCATTTTCCCTAATTTGGGTCTCCACATTCTTGGCTGCTCTAACGCCTGTCTTCAAAGTAGTTGCCATTTTTACCATTGCACCAAAGTCTGCTAGCAATCTGTAACGCCCGCAGATTCGGGCTAGTCAATTTAGAGACAATGAGCGTCAAAATAACTTTTTGATGGAAGATTATTTATAATAAATAATATCATCCAAGTTATATTATATGTCACAAGGGTTCCGTACATATAAAAACGCCGAAATCCGAGTTATAACGAAGAAGTTATGACCTATCAAAGTTTTACGGCTAAATTAGCACGACACCGTGTAACGTAAAAAGTGAATTTTTGATAAACTACTTTTTAGCTTTAGATATATAAATGAAATTTGTAGTATAAATTAAATTGAGAGCGTGCATAAAAAGAACGTCCAAATCTGACTTCGTATGAGGAAGTTATGAATTTTCTAAAATTTGGCATAGTAGTGTGCAGCCTGGAATTCAAATTTTAGATCGGCCGATTTTTAGCCAAAATCATCTAAACGAGAAATGAAGATATCGTTAAGAGGAGTTCAACGATAAAAGACAGTCGAAAGCGGAGCTCGTATGCGAAAGATGTGGACGAAACTTAGTCCCTACTCTTCGAGCGCGTCGAATTCGATACAGTTTTGTAAATCTGAGATAGAATGAGAATTAGCCGACGGGGTCTAAATGAAAGTCTTAATACTCATTAATACCAATGCGTGGATATAAAGAACATCAATAATAGAGCTCGTATGTTAAAGATATGTACGAAACTTAGTCCCTACTCTTTGAGCGCGATAAATTCGATACAATTTTGTAAATCGGAGATAGAATGAGAATTAGCCGACGAGGTCTAAATGAAAGTTGTAGTACTCGTAAATACCAACGCATGGATATAAAGAACATAGAAAATGGATCTTGTACGCAGAAGATACAGATGAAACTTAGTGCATACTCTATGATCAAACCCCTATAAATAAAGGATGAATTCTTCATATTCTCCTCACACCATAAGCCTTTCTTTATCTCTCTAAATTCTATCTAGACTCCCGAAACCCCTCTAAATTCCTGGTAACCTCAAGGTGCTAAAGTAAAGCCCCAAATCCCCCGAAGGCTCCGAGAAAAAGAGCTTTTTGGCTCAGAAGCTCAACTCCAGCGGAGCCCGGTTTCTATCTAAACCCGCTGTAAGTGAGATACACCTACCCTACTTTAAATACAACTTATATTTAAATATAATAACGCTATTATGAACCTATAAATAAGATTTATCATTGATTCAAATTAGTTATACTAATTGAACTATTTACGAGAGAGGCGTCTAGAATGGTCACGTTGGTTTTGGTTGTTGGAGTTCAAAAAAGCTATATGCCGAAATGGTCCTGCCTCGCAACTGTCCTGCCTGGCTGATCCTTACTTGATAGATCATGAGGTAGACCTTGAGTTAATGATGAATCTAGACTAATAATTAGTCTCAATAAATATTAGACTAAAATATAGAGGTAATAATAATAGGTTTCGTCGAAGGAAATTATTTTTAAGAAATGAAGAGCTGTCTGAGTTCGGAATCATCACTTTAACAAGTGAGTGCATAGTCCCTTTCATGAATATGATTTTAATACAAGTATTGATTGAAGTATTAAATATATGTTTTTGTTTGAAATATTTAATGTTGCCTGAAATACGTGTTAAAGAGCATGTCTAATAATATATGATGATTTATGATAAAGAGTAAACCTAAATTAATTATGAGGAATATTGGGTAGTATCTTCTTATGAGTACGAGTGAGATATAAACGGAGAATTGAACTTTAAATTATGTCATTAATCCGAGAGCATGTATTAGACATAGTCATTCGTCCCTAGTCTGAGAGTATAGATTGGGCACAATCATTTGTCATTAATCTAGGAGCATAGATTAAGACATAGTCAGTTGTCCTTAGTCCGAGAGTATGGATAGGACATAGTTACTTGTCATTAATCTAGGAGCATTGATTAAGACATAGTCAGTTATCCTTAATCCGGGAGTATGGATACGACATAGTTATTTGTCATTAATCTGGGAGTATGAATTTAGATATAGACAATTGTCCCTAGTCCGAGAGTATGGAATGGGCACATTTATTGATCCGAGAGCATGGATTAGATCCAAGAGTACGGATTAAGTAAAGAGATAAATTCTACAGTCTGAGAGTATGGATAGTTTCGTTGTGAGGATCTACGGGGTGGGGTAAGACTTGCTTGTATATGGTGAAATTGTATACTTTGTGGGTTCTAATATATATATATATATATATATATATATATGTGTGTGTGTGTGTGAGTGTGTGTGATATAACATTGTGGGATTGAAATCCCTATATACTCACCATGTTTCCCAACCTGACCTACTCAGTTTATTTGTATCACCGGTGTCGATATGAAGCTACATTACACCGAGAGATTAAGGAAATGTAGATCACTAGAGTTAATGAATGTAAAGTCTGTTTATGCTTATTTTTCTGTATTGATGATGACATCCCAAAGTTTTAAAATGAATAAAATACATTTCTTCAGAAATGATTTGATAACATATTTATCATGTTTTTCTGGGAACAAATTCCTCATCACTTTTCTTTAAAAGGTTACTCTGATTTGAAAATAAAACATAAACAAATCGGTATTTTCTAGCCATGAAAATGGGGATGTCATAGTTGGTATCAGAGCATTAGTTTAAGTGAACTAGGAGTAATGATTTATTTCTAGACTTCAACTTATAATGCTAAACGATGATCGTGAGGAGTATGTCTAATATACTTTAGGAAGTACACCTAAATAGACACGAACACTAGCTCATTTAGGGAACATATCTAAATTGCTTTTATGTGCTAAATGATTTGTGATACTTTATGATGTTATTGTTTGATTGGATCTATGGTCTGTTGCCGACTGGATCTGAAAACTTTATGTGTTCAGATTTCTAAACGTTTAATTACAATATTAGAATTGGCATGTAGTTTTTCAAAGTAATAAGGAGGAATACGTGTCTAAACCTTCATCTATCTATATCCTCGTCTCGATACACCAAACGACTGCTTTGGTGTGCAGAACATCATGGTGAAGACTCGTATTGAGTACATGGAGGAAATGATAAGGCTTATGATACTGAATGGTACATATCATAAGATATCATGAGAGCAATATCTTTCCTTTAGAATACGTTTAAATAGGTAATACGTCTGGTATGGGAGAAGTACACTTTCGATTGGCAAAAAGAAAGAATTTTTGGTATAATCCATGAAGTTATTGTTGGATTAATGTCTAAGTCCATAACTGTAATTGGTAAGACTTGACCCGACCCGACATGGTCCATTTGGGTTGCATGGCATCATGCATTTGGATAGACTATAATGAGAGAAATAACACTTAAGGTTTGTTAATATATTATAAGTTCTAATATATTAATAAGATTATTTAATTAGTATTGATCAAGAATTAATCTAGGATTAATTAAGTGATCAAAAGAAGACTAATTAAATATATGGGTTGATTGTGTAAATCATCCATACTTATATAGTAGGCTAACACTACATGGATTATCAAGTTAGGCTAAAACCCATAGGATGCTCCATGGATGCTCCATGGTGTATTTGTACCCATGGATCATGGAAATGAAAGGCCATGACAATTAGGGTTTGCATGGTGTAATCCTAACTATATAATGATCTTATTCATGGAGAAAATAGGCCACTATGTGTGAGTGATAGGGCTAGCCGATATTCATGAAGTGTGGAATTCTCTCAAGTCTTTCCAAGTGCATTTGGTGTTTTGTGACCATTTGAGGTGTCACACTTGGGGCACTAGACACTCAAGCTTCATGAAGACATTCTACATCAAAGAGGTATGTAATTCTAACTTAATATATTCATATGAAGCAATGTTATTATGCTAGTTAGGATGAATACCTTGGAAAGTTCATATTTGCATGTATAATAGAGAAAACATAGATCCAATGTATTTAAGGTTGCATGTACACTTAGGAGTGTTAGAATGCTCAAAACCCAACAGTGGTATCAAAGCCTAGGCTTGCTTTCTCTCATACTTGATGCAAATACATTTTTCGAAGCCAAGAAGCTGTCCAGACAGAAAACTCGACGAGTTTCTTCAATAAACTCGACGAGTTCATTGTTTAATGCATGAACTCGATGAGTTTTGGCCCCTGACAGCTTGTCTTCGTGTTTTTTGGCTGGAATTGGACTAGGAACATTACCCTAAGCTGTTTTTGAACTTATAAACTTGTTTTTGATGTGGTAATGTTCATGCTAATCCAATTTCAAAGATAATTGTCAATAGATTCATGTTTTGTATTAGTTTAAAAGTTATGCTAATTACATGAAAAAGTTTGATTTGAATTATCTTGTTCTTATAAGTTGCTTAGATTAATAGGAAAGTTATGTGAAATTGTTGTTTTCAATCCATTTTAATCTAAGAGATGATTCTAAAATGTGTTTGTGTAACTTGTCCTCAAGTTACATGAAAGGTCACATTTAAGTTTCTTAAAACTCATAAAAGTTGGCAAAGGTTAAAAAAATTAAGAGTCTTGTCATCAAGTTATGGAGGTTCAAGAGTCACTTTATTAAGTAATAAAATGTGTAACCTTAATTAATTCCACAAGTTACAAAATAAAGAAAAGTTACATTCTTTTAGTAGTTTAAAGTCTTCCATAACTTTCCCTCAAGTTATGGAACTTGTAGAGTTTTTTTAATTAAAACTACTTTAAACACATAATTTATGGAATTAATTAGTTTTGAATAGTTTCAAAACTTGCCCTCAAGTTTTGGAATTTAAAAAGTATTCACTTATCAGTCTTACCGTTAGTAGGTCTCATTCACGAAACCGATCTATAAGGGGGGGGGGGTATAAAGTTACTGCCTATAAAATGGCAGTTTAATGAGTGTCCACTCTCACCCACCGCTTCTTTGACTGGTGGAGGGTCGTTAGCCAAACGGGTAGGACAAGGACTATAATTCTCCCTTCATTAAAAGTATTAATGATAAATACTAAGTAACTAAA
Organism: Lactuca serriola; assembly: GCF_051521515.1. Classification (NCBI taxonomy): domain Eukaryota; kingdom Viridiplantae; phylum Streptophyta; class Magnoliopsida; order Asterales; family Asteraceae; genus Lactuca; species Lactuca serriola. Next base: position 302,975,875 of record NC_136410.1, read on the forward strand.
CCTTTTAAAAAGACCCAATCTTAGTTACTTAGGAAAAGGTGAATAAGGTGCTAATCCATGAAATTACACTTTGCACTTTGTTTAAGTCGTTAGTGGAGCGTGTGTGGTTAACCGGCACACTAACCTGGACTTAACAAGGTAAGCAAAGGGTAACTTAATATTTATCATAGTATCGGTGGAGTGTGTGTGGTTAACCGGCACATCGTGTAACGGTCTAAAAATTTCAATCAATTTAAACTTTTCAAAAACAACCCATTTTCATAAAGTTATTACAAAAAGGTTTTCAATATGATTATTATCAGAGTCTTCCCAGAACCACATCATAAAACACAATCATGAGGATCGGTACGATCACACCTTTGCCTTGCCATGGTCTCCTGAAGAACCTGAAAACATTAAACCACAACTGTAAGCCCGAAAGCTTAGTGAGATACCCCCAAAATACCAACCACATATACCATACACACACAATATGCCATATCATAACAGAACACAAAACAACCATCCACTTCGGGTCTACTGTGTGACTGGTCCGCCGCACCGGCCTTCAGTCCACCTGGTCCACCCTCCGAGTCTAGCCATATACATCGAGTCTACAGTGTGATTGGTCCGCCTGCATCGGGCCTTCAATCCACCTGGTCCACTCTCCGAGTCTACAGTATGAATGGTCCGCCCGCACTGGGCCTTCAGTCGGCCTGGTCCACTCTCCGAGCCTCGACACGTCTGGTCCGCCCTCTTGGGGCCTACAGCCTATTCGGACCGCTCGCTGGGCCTTCGGGATAACCGGTCCGCCCTGGGTATGTCGGCCTACAGCACAAAGCAGGACCCGCCTCAACCCAACCCCAGTCCAACAACCACATGCACATAAACATTCAATCATATAACGATTCGCATCCAAACAAACCGATCTAACAGATCACATAACATAACATCATCCTAACCAGGATACCGACCTAACCGGTCACTAGCATAGCATCATAACTACCGGATGCAAACATAGAAAAGCAAAACATAACAACGATACCTGGATCACAATCTGATAAAGGGCCGACCTTGGTGTCGTAGACCCTGTCGATATAGTTAGGATACCTCACCTCGTAACTGCCAACTGAAAGATAATACCAATATGCTCCGACTACTGACACGATCTCCACCACTAGCCAACACCAACACTGAACTCAAAACAAATGCCAATAATTACCAAAATGCCCTAGGAAGTCAAATGGTCAACCCTTGGTCAAAGTCAAAGTTAAAGTCAACCTTCTGACTGACTCTACTCACCGAGTCAACCCAATGACTCGTCGAGTCCCCAAGCTCAGAACTTCCCCAATCCGCGACTCAACTCGCCGAGTCCAACAACTCTAAGTCCCCTCGCACTCAACTCACCGAGTCCTCCCTTGACTCACCGATTCACTGCTCTACCAGAAGAAGGTTAGGACCTCACGACCAGACTCGCCGAGTCCAAGAACAGACTCGTCGAGTCCAAGGCTATCTTCAACCAACTCGCCGAGTTGTTCTTCCAACTCGCCGAGTTTCTGCCCACCTTCATGCAACTCGCCGAGTACACCCATGTGACTCGCCGAGTGCCACTAGCTCATAACCCATACAGAGGCTTTCCAAGCCATGCAGGGTCTCAAATCCATAGATCTACTCTTATACAAGCCATCCATCATGTAAAGTGGCAAACTTTACGTGAATCCAAGTAGATCTAAGCATTTACACTCTAGGGTTTGGGTTTGGGACAAAAGGGCTTCATCAACCATTCTTGGGCAGCACCTTTACAACAAATAGGATCATTACTAGCTTGGATTTGAAGTTTCAACTTCAGATCTAGCTTCAAAACTTGCAATTGAATCCACTCAAGCCAAAATCCCCAAAATAGCAACTAAGAACAAATCAAGAAGAAGGAAACTCAAGGTAACAGATTGTTACCTCAGAAATGATCCAAAGGAGGAGTAGATCCCTGATCTACAATAATATCCAGATGCTAGCCTCTTAATCTTCAACCTTCTTCTTCTCAAGTTCTCTTCCCAAGCTTTAATTCTTCATCAATGGAGGTTATACACGATTCTAGGGTTTCTGAACTTCAAGAGAGGGTAAAGAGGCTGGGGAGAGGGTATAATGTCCTTTAAATAGGGCTCATCCTCCAAAATTAGGGTTTTCGTCACACAGCACCAACTCGCTAAGTCCAGCCGCCGACTCGCCGAGTTGGCCACTTAACACGCGACCAAAATCGCGACCCTACTCGCCGAGTCCACCCATGGACTCGCCGAGTTGCCCTTTCACATTTACACATTGAACCCTGAACTTGCACTTCTGAACTCGGGATGTTACAATTCTCCCCCACTTAAATTAGGCTTCGTCCTCGAAGCCTGCAGCAACACAACTCCAGAACTACTCTCGCAATACACCACTTGGCATTAACCACACTAGGCTCCTCAAAACACAACCACCGAAACCCAAAACCCAACTTTCCCTCTTGCGGTGTCCTGACCACCGCTTCAAGCCGGCCACCGGCCTCATCCTCTAATAACCACACTTATCAACCGAGTTCCACTCCATGATACTTCACTCGCTCCAAATCACAGCAATCACTCGACCCATACGAGTTAGAAATAACCCTGAACCACCGGAATCCCGATCTGAGACCAACTTTATCCACTCCATGCAAACAGGATGACACATCCTTCAGCCTCAAAGCAACTCCCATGATTTCTCCTCCTCAATCTCACGCCCATGCTGAACTGGCTCTAGCATCCTCGGGTTGGGAAAACCCGATACACTGACGACACCTCCAAACATCCTCCAAGATGAATTTTCCACCACATACATAATTCCTTCATCAAAATCAAACTGGAAATTCAAGATTCCATTCCTGCATCCCTTCCGAGCCTCTTGGCTCTACACCAACGGAATTTCCTTCCGCGACCTCAGCAGACATCCGACCCGGATGTGATTCCATACCACCACCGCAACACACTGCTCAACAACCATAATTGGAACACCCCAATCATAACTCCGCACTACTGCTATCACTTCCGTGAACTTACACTCCCTCTCGGAGCTACATTCATTTCCCTTTCCTTACCAAGGAAATCCACTTGGCTGCCTTGACACTACTACTCTGAATAGCATAAACGATATCCCATGCACCACACATACTCTGAATCCGCTCGCAGGGACTCCCTAGTCTACGCACTACCTCCACTTCTCATGATCAATACCCGGGGCTAGACCTTCTGATGCTATCACATCACGACATACTCGCTCCATTTCCTCATACCGATCTACCAACACATGCAGAGTCTTCAGGATGACTGGACCGCCTTTCCAGGCCTTCAGCCCATCTGGATCACTCTCAGAACCTTCAACAGGTCTGGACCGCCCTCCAGGGCCTTCAGCGTGTCTGGACCGTTCTCCGAGCCTTCGGCCTGACTGGTACGCCTACCGGCCTTCAGTCTATCCGGACCACCCAACTAGCATTCATCATCCCACGTTATCCTTCCAGGAAAACTCTCCCATGCATACTGTTCTATCCCTCTAGGGGTTCCGAAATCTATCTCCATTCTACATACTCAATCCCGGCCCAATCCCAGGCCTTCCACAATCAATCACTCTTGGTCTGCATCCCGCCCCGTCTGTCTGACACTTGCTCATACCAGCCTACGCTCGGCTGACAGAACCACTGTTGAATCCCAACAGCTAAACAACCTCTCATGCTTATCGATCTTCCGGAGAATTTTCCAATTCTCCCCTACTTAGAGCAATGACTATCAACCACTGGTCGCCATCACCGACCTTCCTTATCAACCTTACACAACACAACCCTTACACGCGAACTGATTCCCACTAGAACGAGCAACCTTCACAAAATCACATATCGGCACTGATCCTCTCAGACTCGAAAGAAACCCGACCTCCAGCTAACCACTTCTCATACTGCAGATGTTCCCCGACATTCAGACCAAAAGCCAGATTCTCACTAATAAACCTCATGAATGATAACCAACGAAATTCCCAAACACCAAACCCATAAACCTCAAGGAACAACGAATACAATACCAACAAAATCACACAACAAGCCTAGAAAATACACAATACTCCATAATAATCACAAGATAATAAGACATCAAGAAAGAAACATACCCGCAGCTGCATCTGGCACTGCCCTGACCTCCTCTGCTGTAAGCTGAAAAGCACGACCCTGCGCCCTTGGAGGCTCCGCTCCACCCTGAACTCCACCCGTAATCCTCAAAGTGGCCGGTGCTGGAGCCTGCACCGGTCCTGCAACAAGATGTGGACAGTTGACCCTCAAGTGTCTAACCTGATGGCAATGATAACAAATCCTCAAATCCCGAACTGGGGCTGTCTGCCGACAATCCCTCGCATAGTGCCCCTCCTTTCCGCACTTGCGGCATGTACCACTGGACCTACCAACTCCGGTGTGACCCTTCCCACACTTCCCACAAGTGTGGCTGCTCTGATCTCCCAATCTAGAATCAACAGTCTTGGACCGTTTCGGCGCCGACTGCGACTGCACCAGAGCCTGCCTCAGCTCTCGCAACTGCAACTCAATCTCCAACTCACGCCGCCTGTCAGCCTCCTGCAACTCCAACAAGGTCTCGCACCTCTGCGTAGACACAAACTGCCTGATGTCCCTCTTGAGCATACTCAGATATCGGGACATCTAAGCCTGCTCTGAAGCGAACTCAGGGCAAAACATCGCCCTCTCCATGAACATCCTGGTGATCTCCGTCACCGACTCCGAATCTTGCTTCAGCTCCAGGAACTCCTGAGCCAACCTCTCTCTCTCAACCCACGGAACATAACGAGTGCTAAACATCTCTCGAAACTGATCCCAAGAAACCGCAGCCCTCTGCGCATCCGAATATGACCCCGTGGTCAATCTCCATCAATCCTTCGCCCCGAGCCTCAACAGGTTCAGAGCACACCTCACCCTCTGATCAGCAGGGCATGAACATGTGAAGAAACACCCATCCATGTATGATAACCATCTCATAGCAACAATTGTGTCCTGAACTCCATCGAAGGTAGGGGGCTTCGTATTATCGAAGTCCCGATACTGGAAACCTCGACTGGCTCCTCCCCCTGTCGCTGCTACAGCCGTTGTAGCCGTCTCTGTGAGAGCCGCATAGCGCTCATCAAAATACTCAACCATGGCGGTCTTGATCGACCCAAACAGTTCCGGCAACTCGGTCCGGAACAACGCAACAACCTCATCATGCAGGATCTCACGAATCCTAGCATCCAACTCGCCTATGCTCATCTGACCAATAACCTCGGGTGGTACTGACCCACCCTAACCGCTCTCTCCTGCTCCCGATCCTGACCCGGATCCGCTCCCAGCATGGCTCGTAACCACCATACTGAAAAACATCACACGATCTCATATACTTCTCACTAACCCAGAAACCAACCCCCAACCCAACCCTAGAGGTCATGGTCTCTTTGATAAGCATATGGGTCATGTGCTTTCAGTAGTACGGGCCCATACTACCTTCCACACCTACCCACATTTGTATCAAGTATTACCACAACACCCTAGTGAAAAACATACATAACAAGCACGAGATCCCCCTCCGATATCAGGAGCTTTTTGGGTTTGGCAGGGTACTACCGGAGATTCATTTAGGATTTCTCCAAGATTATAGTACCCTCACTCGTCTGACGAGGAAGGGGTAGATTTCCGGTGGGGCCCTGAGCAGTAAAGGGCATTTGAGACCCTCATGCAACGGTCATGCGAAGCCCTAGTCTTGACCCTTCCCGAAGGGGTGGAGGATTTTGTGGTGTACTGTGATGCATCCATCACAACATTGGGAGCAGTCCTCATGCAGAGAGGTAGGGTTATCGCCTATGCATCGTGGCAGCTGAAGCCGCATGAGTCGAGATACCCCACACATGAACTGGAGCTGGGAGCGGTAGTATTCACTCTCAAGAATTTGAGACACTACCTCTATAGGGTCCGCTGTACCATCTACACGGACCACAAGAGCTTGAGGTATATTATGGATCAGCCGAACCTGAATATGCGGCAACGCAGGTGGCTGGATGTAGTCAAGGACTACGACTGTGAGATCCTTTACCACCCTGGTAAAGCGAATGTGGTCGCAGACGCCTTAAGCCGCAAGGCGGCCGGACCATCTATCCCAGTATCATGCATGAGGATATCACTGGATTCCACACTCGTGAGCTTGCTCAAAGGAGCTCAGTTAGAGGGTATGCGTAGAGAGAGCTGGAAATCAAAGAAGATAAAGGGTGAAAACGCCCGGTTTGAGCAGGACAGCCGGGGATTGATCACCCGTTATGGTCGGGTCTGGGTTCCGATGGCTGGTGGAGTCAGGCAGATTATATTGGAGGAGGCTCATAAGTCTTGTTTCTCCATTCACCCGGGGGAAACCAAGATGTACCGGGATTTATGTTTGAGTTATTGGTGGCCATGCATGAAGCGAGAAATCGCTGAGTACGTGGAGAGATGCCTGACCTGTAGGATGGTCAAGGCTAAGCATCAGAGGCCACACGGGAAGTTGCAGCCTCTTGAGGTTGCTATGAGGAAATGGGAGCAGATCGTGATGGATTTCATCGCCAAGCTGCCGAGGACGGCAAGGGGTGTCGACACTATATGGGTGATCGTAGATCGAGTGACCAAGAGTGCTCACTTTCTCGCCATTTGGGAGGGATCGTCAGCTGAGAAGTTAGCTGAGTTATACGTCCGCGAGATTGTCGCGCGGCATGGAGTTACGGTCTCTATTGTCTCGGATCGTGATATTCGTTTCACCTCTCGATTTTGGCAGAAGTTCCATGAGGAACTGGGCACACGATTGCACCTCAGTACATCTTTTCATCCGCAGACAGATGGCCAGAGTGAGCGGACAATACAGACACTTGAGGACATGCTGAGGGCCTGTGTTATCGATTTTGGTGGGAGCTGGGACTCCTACCTACCTCTCGCGGAATTCTCATACAATAACAACTTTCATTCCAGTATAGGTGCCCTGCCTTATGAGCTCTTGTATGGGAGGAGATGTCGCACCCCGGTCTATTGAGGTGAAGTGGGTCATAAGGTTATGGGTCGGACCAAGGTAGTTCTGCAAACTACCGAGAGGATTCAACATATCAGACAGAGACTTCAGACTGCTCAGAGTCGACAAAAGAGTTACGCTGACCGACGCCGATCGGAGTTGGATTTCCAGGTCGGAGACATGGTGCTCCTGAAGGTCTCACCCTGGAAGCGTGTGATTCGTTTCAGGAAGAGTGGAAAATTGGGTCCCCGGTTTATTGGACACTTTCGAGTGATAGCCAGAGTTGGCAAAGTAGCCTATAGACTGGATCTTCCGGAGGAGCTCAGTCAGATACACAACACTTTTCACGTTTCCCAATTGCGGAAGCGCATTTTGGATGAGGATGCAGTGGTATTGCTGGATGATGTTCAGGTTGATGAGCACCTGAACTACGTGGAGCAGCCGGTGGCTATTTTGAAAAGGAAAATAAAAATTTTGCGTAACAAGGAAATATCGTTGGTCAAGGTGCATTGGCGGCACCGTAAGGGATCCGAGTGGACTTGGGAGCCAAAGTCCGAAATGAGGGAGCACTACCCAGATCTTATCGCAACATCCGACTTTGGGGACAAAGTCTAGATCAATTGGGGGAGAGTTGTAACACCCCGAACCTAGCAGGTATATTCGAAACACGCTTTCTTTTGATTATTTCCTTTGATAGTCCTCAGAAAAGTATGTTGAGTCCCGGGGAGTATAAGGACTAGAGTTGAAACTTTGGGCCAAGGAGGGAGTATGCTAAGCGTACATAAGGGTACGCTGGGCGTACTCACGTCAGGTGAAAAACCCTAATGTTCGGGGTTGGGACTATATAAACACCCTTATGGCTCATTATTTTGCCCTACCTCAGCCTCCATACCTCAGAGAGCGCCCCAAAACCCTAGTTTGTGTGTGAAGAGTGTGTTAGTGTGCATCTTGAGCCTTAGAGAGTGGAGGTATTGCACCAAGAATCTTAATGGGTCAAGACGTTTGGAGAGGCCATAAGTGATAAAAATCGGTCCTTTTTAGCTAGACTTGATCCATGCATGTAATAAGAAGGTTTTAATGGGTCAAGACTATGAGTTAAGGACTTTCTGGACGTCCAAAGTGATAAAGTCCGAAAATTTATGATTCTATGGCATATTTGGTCGATGGATCTGGAATATGGGTTCAAGAGCTCAACCCATTAAGCACTTATTAAGATTTCGGTAATTTCATGCATTGCCCCGCGTAAGATCTGTACGCCCAGCGTACGTGGTCAGCGGCCCCGGTGATGGTCAAGGAAGATCTAAGCTGCGCCCCGCGTACGCTCCCTGTTGGACTATTGGCTCGTGGGCTTAATGCCTTGGGCCGGTTATGGGTCAATTGGGTTTAATCCCTTAATGGACTATGGATATAGTCTTGTTTGGGCCAGGTTGGAGTAGTAGGTCTTGTGTTAGGCCTAATAGGATGATGGGCCCAATTTATTAAATTGGGCCAATAATGGACTTGGACAATTTGGGTCTCTTGATATCTTCAAGGTCTTGTTAAGTAATCCGTATTCTTTATCTCTCAGTCAAGGGTGTCAGGAGTAGCAGCTGAAGACACTCAGTTCAGTTCTGCACTATTGCTATGTGAGTTCTCCTCACTATACCAATAGGGTCTACGACACTAGGTCGGTCCCTTGGGATTTTATCCCGGAGTTAGTATGTGTTTCATATTCATGATCAGTTAGATTGGTACCCTGGTACTTATGGGATTAGGCAGTTATGATCTGTTGGATTGGTACCTTGATAGATAGAATAGTGCTATGCTCAGCAGTTAGTATGATCTATGCTTATTGCTTAATTATGTGTTATTTATATGTCGACATACGTGGATGGGTTGGGTTGAGGCGGTGTCCTGCTTTGTGCGGTTGAGGCCAACATACCCGGGGTGGTCCGGATAGGCTGTAGGCCCGTCGGAGGCGGTCCAGTCATGCCGATGGCCCGACAAGCGGTCCGAATAGGTTTTAGGCCCGTAGGATTCGGTCCAGTCATGTCGAAGGCTCGGGAGCGGTCCAGATAGGCTGTAGGCCCGTAGGAGGTGGTCCAGTCATGCTGAAGTGTAACATCCGGATATCCAGGTATGGGAATTTGAGTATTTTATATTGGGGAATGAGGAGACTCGGCGAGTTGACGCCTCAACTCGTCGAGTAGGATCGCGTTTTGGGGACCAGTTTAATGAAAGGACTCGACGAGTTGGGTATTTGGACTCGCCGAGTCGGCGCTGTCAAGGAAAACCCTAATTGTCCGGGTTCGGGACCTATTTAAAGGCCCGTATGGGTTTCAGTGGTGGCCACCTACACCTTTGAGAGACTCCTATCGAACCAGAGAGCTGAGAGAGTGAAGAAGAGCCATTTTGGAGCATTGTTGAGGTGGTTGTGCAATGGAGTAGTCATTTCCAGCAAAAGGAGGTCAAGGGGGTGTCGATTCAGAGCTTCTGAGCTTGCATCTTCACCATTGAGGTATCAAATCGTTCTCCCTTTTCTGTTTTGGGTAAGATTGGTGATTTTAGGGTTTTCTAGCTTCTTTTATGGCTTGATTTGTGGAGTATAGTGTCCCATTGAGTGTGAAGCCATAGATCTAGACCCAAAGAGGTCCAGAGAGTCCCTTCCATCCTTCTTTATGCATTCTATTTGGAGTTTTGAGCTAGGGTTGTTATGTAATGGAGGGTTTCACCCAAATGAGCTTGTAGAACCTTGCAGGAGTGCGCAAGGTTCGACCTTTTCGTGGTTATTGGCTTTGAGGGAGTTAGATCTATGGTTTGGCGAAGCAGATCTGACCTCAGAAGGTCAGATGAGGGTTGTCATGGGAACAACTCGCCGAGTCCATAGGCAAACTCGACGAGTCGAGTCGGGGTTGCCCCGTGTTTCGTTGCCGAGTAACTCGACGAGTGGAGAGGGAACTCGTCGTGTCTAAGAGGTTTAAAAAGGATTTAGAGAACCCGCATGGACTCACCGAGTCACTCTTGTGTACTTGCCGAGTCTGGTCAGTGTTGACCGTTGACTTGAGTTGTCTTATGTTGACTTTGGGAGTTTTGGTCAACATAGGTAATAGAGGTCAGGGAGGGGTAAAATGGTCTTTTACCCATTACCTGACTAGAGAGGGAAAGAGTAATCGCCGGTTAATTAGAGTTGGGACTTCGAGTACTAATTAGAGATATTTTCCTTATGTGTTAGGCGGTGGCAAGTCCGAGGTTCGCATGTGCAGATAATTGCTTTCTGATTTCCAGGTGAGTCTTCTCACTATACTTTACCTTGAGTAGGTAACCAGAGTTATGTGACAGAGTATTTGTATGCTGTGTATGTTACGTGTTGTACTGCATTATTTCTATGTGATTTATGATGTGCATGTTTACAGAGTTAGAACCGGAAGGTTCACAGAGTAGGGTCCACGGACCCACAGAGTTATAGCCTCGAGTGGCTAATATGTGTTATGTGTCGTATTTTGGGGAACTCACTAAGCTTCGTGCTTACAGTGTTTTGTGTTATGTGTTTCAGGTTTCTCTCAAGATCACGGGACGACACCGACTTGATTGTACACACCAGAGAAAGAGTCATGTTTTGAGGATCCTGGTTTATTATTCAAGTGAAAATGGAGTTATGTTTTGTAATTCGATTATGAATGAGATTTTAAGCAAAGTGTTTTTAAGAATTAAACGATTATTTTTAAATGAAAAATTGTTTTGAAATTTTCGGTGTTCCAAGTTGGTATCAGAGCCTTGGTTTGAGGGATTCAGATGCGCCTTCTGGTAAATCTGGACTCAAACTAAGGAAGTAAGAAAAGTTTTCAAAGAAATAATTTTCTAAAGCGAATAAGAGTTCAAAGAGAAAGCGAGAAAGAGCAGTGTGTACAATCAGCCAGAGCCCGAACGGTGATTTCCCAAAATACCCTTACTTTTGTGTTATGAGATATTTATGATGCACTTTATGAGATATTATTGCATGCTAGAGACAGGCTAGGTATTCCATATCTTAGGACTAGAGTGGCCTGATTTGTGATGCCTTAGCCTAGGAATTGTTGTTATATGCGATGTGCTTTTGAGTATGTGATGAGTGAGAATATTTAGTTGGAATCCTTTAGGGGATTTGAGTAGAGGAGTAATCTAGGGGAGATACCTAGATAAGTACCGTGGTACTTAGAGAAAGAATAGTTAGAACCCGCGAGGGGAAGAGTTGCAGAGTTCGGTTGTACTTTCGAGGATGAGCAGAGCAAGCAGAGTTATCACCCAGAGTGAGTCATATATATTCTTCGATGCTCGAATGCTGCTTGCTTCGTGCTTTGTGGAACTCTCGATGATGGGAGTCAGCTACCAAGCAAATATGACGATATTCAGGAGGTAGATGGCTGGCATCATTAGGAGCTCTTCAGCAGCTGATGGCAGAGAAGTGTGGGAATCTACGAAGAGCCTAGGGAGTAACCTTAGCCAGATGAGTGCGCTGGCAGAGTAGAGAATTTCGCTGGGGAGCGAGCGCGCGATGGAATTGGTGAATGAGAAGGTCGAGCAGCTACTTAGGAGCTCCGGGATATTCCGTGTGGAAAGTATGGGTAGATGTGGCAGGTAGTATGGGCCCGTAATACTGAAAGAAGAGGACCCATACTTGATACATGGAGTATTCTGAAGGTTCTAATGAGCGGATGGAGGAGTGATGTTATGGTTCGAGTACCGTACATCGAAGCGTATTGAGGAGTGATGTTATGGTTTGAGTACCATACATCGAAGCGTATTGAGGAGTGATGTTATGGTTCGAGTACCATACATCGGAGAAGATTGAGGAGTGATGTTATGGTTCGAGTACCATACATCGAAGCGTATGGAGGAGTGATGTTATGGTTCGAGTACCATATATCGGAGCAGATTGAGGAGTGATGTTATGGTTCGAGTACCATACATCGGAGCGGATTGAGGAGTGATGTTATGGTTCGAGTACCATACATCGGAGCAGATTGAGGAGTGATGTTATGGTTCGAGTACCATACATCGGAGCAGATTGAGGAGTGATGTTATGGTTCGAGTACCATACATCGGAGCGGATTGAGGAGTGATGTTATGGTTCGAGTACCATACATCGTAGCGGATTGAGAAGTGATGTTATGGTTTGAGTACCATACATCGGAGCGGATAAAGGAATGATGTTATGGTTCGAGTACCATACATCGGGGCAGATGGAGGAGTGATGCTATGGTTCGGGTACCATACACCGGAGCATATTGAGAAGAGATGTCATGGGATGAGTACCATGGTTCATAGTGAATGATGCTTGTGGTTCTCCGGTTATCCGGTCACGATTGATGAGGTAGAGATTGGACGCTATGGGTTTTAGGCCTGTGGGCCATGATTGAGTTCGAAGAGGCGTCCTGATGAGATTAAAACTTAATCTTGAAGATCGATTAGATCTTAAACAGGTAAGTAAATATAAAACAGCAAGAACACGAAAATAAGAACAAGTCAAGAATGAATCAAACGTGTCGAATGATTATAAAATAACCCTCAGAAGAGCTCGATCAAGAACATCAACTGTAGAGGGTTGGTAGGTTTACAGGAACGACAAAGAAAATCAAAGCAATCGTAATTCTCTATCTGTAATCTAGATCGTTAACCTAATATGCATGCAAGCATATACTTATATAATAAACCTAAAAGGCTCTCGGTTGGACAGGCCCAAACCGGAGTACAAAATAAATGGTTTAACAAATGAGCCCAATGACGCAATCCTTTAGCGAATCTTCAACCCAACAATCTCCCCCTTTGCGTCAATTGGAGCGAGATCTTCACTAGTTACTTGGGCCAGCAGCGGTAGCAGGTACTTTCTTCTTCACGGTATTGAACAGACGCGAGATAAGAGCCAGTATCGTCTGTCTAAACCTGATGTACCATTGGATCATGTCATTGAAGTACTTAACATCATCCGCTGTATTCTCTTTACACCTTCGGATGATCGACAACACGTGCTCGAGACAAGCAGTGGTGTAAAGATGTTTGTCAGCTAAAGCAAAGAGACATTTCTGTCCTTCTGCTCTAGTGAACATGACCGAATTGCGTCTCGGGTCGATCTTGCCCATTTTCATTTGATTGAGATCACTGGCCGATCCCACAGGAGCTATCTTCGGTTTCTTCTTGAAGACAGTGGCTACCTCCTGATCCATTAGGGCTACCTCCATGATGTAACAGACTAACATCCTTTTGAGATGGTCTATAATCGGACCATATTCAGCTTCATTCGTCAAAAGGATGTTATGCAAAACGATCCAATCATGAGGATTTAGGTTCGGTAGATCTGCCAGGGATATAAGATGTTCAGTTTTTGCAGATCCTCGAATTACTCTGAACCGAACATTGATAAATCTTCCTTCGGTATAAGGCTTCAATACCCGAACATTCACTATCTTCTGGGCGCTCCATGTTTGATACTGAGGACGAGCAGCCTTCAGATAGAATTCGATCAACTCCCTATCAACCTCAGGGTTCGGATGAGGGACTTCAAAAATATTAGAGAAGGCGTGGAAGATAAACGCCTTTCGAGTCAACGGCATGTCGAACTGCGAATCGACAGAATTATAGCAGTCGAAGGAGATCACCGGCTCGAGCCATAGGATGCTAGGAGTATCTATGGACTCCTTAAACGTTCGATCCCGAGTCCAGGCAGGGAAGAGAGTCTTCCTACTCTCAAGGAGATCGTGGGCTTCTTTCTGCTTGCGTTCGGCTTCTTCAGCCTCTCGTGCCACACGATTGATATCATCATCAACATTGCGACTGTTTTTACGTTTCAACATGTCCGCAATGGTTTCTTTATCTTCATCTTCATCTTCTTCCTCAGCTATGTTCTTCCCTTTATCCTTCACACCCGAACCCGAAGCTTGATCAGTCGGAGGTGGTTCGGTTGTGTGAGTACGTTTCAATTCCTCACGCGCCTTTAAATGCCAGAGGGGTGTCGCTTGAAATTCGCACACGCGTCCATTATGTCAGCAAAAGAGTGGGCGTTTCAAATTCACACGCGCCCCTTTTTACCACCGGTTGAAATTCAATCCTTTTATTTCCCGCCTGAGTCAGCAACCCTTCGTCTTATCTTTTGAATCGCATCTTTTGAATAAATTGCCCACGTGGATGATTTTTGACCACAACTTGATAATGAACCACCAAAGCAATAATACAGCCTGTAATAATTAGTAACGGAATTTTGGAAAATCAAAGATTTTCGTGCGAAGAGTGTAAAAAGAAAAGAAATAAAACAACTCTTTTTAGGAATGACTGTGATGTCAATAATGACACGAAACAAATGATTCCGGGCACGAATCTCTTCCTTCAAGATCAAGAGAGACCTTAAAGTGTTTATGTGGATTCCCGTTGAATTACGATCAAACACTTATTAATAAATGTTGAAAGGCTTCTTTTAATTAGGCTAAGTAAGGGTGGCTTTCGCTTTGATTCAGCAATTCTAATCTTGAAATAAGAAAGAAAGTGAATAAAGTACTTGTGAGACCAGTGTAGTCTGTTGAACAAGTAGGTAGGAATGAATTTTAAATTGGTTTGGAAAAAGATGAAATCTCAGAGAAAAAAAAATTAAAAACTGGATCCCAAGGGAAGAAATGTTATGGTGTTTAACAATTTCATAGGAATCACACAAAATAAAATTTGAGATTTCATGAAGGTACATTCGTCAATTCTTTGGTGAAAACTTGAGCAAATTAATTGTTCACCGTCAATTCAGATTTGGTGTTGAATTTTGGGTTTCACTCAGCTCGTAGTGGCACGAAACTAAGATCATAAACACAGCGGTTGTGTAACCATAAACCTCAGTGGTAATTTCTGAGAGTCTCAAGGGTTACGTTGATGAAACGAATGTAATGGAGAAATGTAATGGAGATGGTGTAAGAAAGTAAAGTACCTCTGCTGCGAAAATAAGGACCAAGCAGAAAACTCTTATCTCATGTGAGAAGAGAGTGAGGTAGCTCACGATTAGAATAAATGGGGTAGCCTTATTGGGAAGACAAGGTTTGTTTATACCAGGTCATGAAGGCTATTATTCAAAATCTTATGAGGCTTGGGACACATACAGCAACATGCTTCTAGGGACACTTAAGTGATCCAGCAATTATATCCCCATAAACGAACAAACACAAACAAAATTAAAAGAGAAATATTTTTGGAATTTTTGAAATAGATAAAAAAAAATGAAAAGAGAGAAAAAAAATAAGCAAAGAAAATAAGACTTGAGAAGAGAAAGAAAAAAAAACTTTGGAAAAAATTTGAAAAACCGAACCCGAACGTTCGGTTGGTTTCGGTTGGGAAAAATTTGAAAAACTGAACCCGAGCGTTCGGTTGGTTTCGGTTCAAGAAAATTTTGAAAAACTGAACCCGAGCGTTCGGTTGGTTTCGGTTCAAGAAAATTTTGAAAAACCGAACCCGAGCGTTCGGTTGGTTTCGGTTTTGGAAAATTTTGAGAAACCGAACCCGAACCTTCGGTAGGTTTCGGTTTTGGAAAATTTTGAGAAACCGAACCCGAACCTTCGGTAGGTTTCAGTTTTGGAAAATTTTAGAAAACCAAGGAATTTAGACATGCAATCAGAAAATACTTTTAACAATAAGATAAACAACTTTGTACAAAAAATATACAACCAAGAAAACTACCTTTGTGATGATGAGCGAGTCAGATGATTTAACCGAACCCGAACGTTCGGTCAATTTCGCTTCTTACGTTTGAGGTTGAGAGGTAGTGTGAGGTACTGACTCTGATTCCATCATACCTAGCCCTTGCAATATTCTATTGAATGATGCTTCAGGAAGAGCTTTGGTAAAGACATCAGCCAGTTGATCAGTGGTTCTTACAAAATGAACTTCGACGTTTCCATCTTCCACGTGATCTTTGATGAAGTGATACCTCAGTGCTATGTGTTTGGTTTTAGAGTGTTGCACTGGGTTATGACAGATCCTAATTGCACTTTCAGAGTCACAATATAATGGGATCTTCTTCATATTGAGTCCATAGTCTTGAAGTTGACTCTGGATCCAAATCACTTGAGAGGTGCAGGATGCAGCGGCTATGTATTTTGCTTCGGCAGTAGACAACGACACGCACGTTTGCTTCTTGGATTGCCAGCTAACCAACTTCCCGTCAAGGAATTGACAGCCACTAGTGGTGCTTTTTCTGTCGAGTCCACATCCTCCAAGGTCAGCATCTGAATAGGCTTGAACGAAGAAGCCTGAGTTGGAAGGATACCATAGACCTAAGGAGGTGGTTCGCTTGAGATAGCATAAAATGTTCTTCACTGCAAGCATGTGAGGTTCGCGTGGGTTTGCCTGAAATCGAGCACAATAACACACAGAAAACATGATGTCAGGCCTGCTAGCAGTAAGATACATTAGTGAGCCTATCATTTGGCGATAGAGCGTGATATCAACAGCCGGTTTGTCTAGAGATGGAGTTAGCTTGGTGCCGAATGCCATTGGGACTTTGAATTTGGAGTCTCCCATCATACCAAACTTTGCTAGGAGAGTCTTCGTGTAAGCTTCCTGATTGATAAAGATGCCTTCGGGTCCCTGTCTAATATTTAAACCAAGGAAAAAGTTAATAGGACCCATTGAGCTCATTTCAAATTTAGTCTCCATCAGCTTTCTGAATTCAGCTGTTAGGCTGGGATTCGTAGAGCCAAAGATGATGTCATCGACATAAATTTGAACTATCATAAGGTGGTTACCTTCCTTTTTGCGAAAGAAGGTTGGGTCAACCGAACCTTGTTTGAATTTAGACATCTTTAAGAATTTAGTTAGCGTTTCATACCAGGCTCTCGGAGCTTGTTTGAGGCCATACACAGCTTTATCCAGAATGTAGCAATGATTTGGATATTTTTCGTTCACGAATCCAAGAGGTTGCTCCACATACACGGTTTCTTCGAGTTCTCCATTAAGAAATGCACACTTGATGTCCATTTGGAAAACTTCAAAGTTTTTGTGGGCAGCGTAAGCAAGAAATATTCTAACAGATTCCAGCCTAGCTACGGGAGCGAAAGTCTCTTCATAATCAATCCCTTCCTCCTGACAATATCCCTTTACTACCAGACGAGCTTTGTTCCTTATAACATTCCCTTCCTTGTCCATTTTATTCCTAAAGACTCATTTGAGACCAACAACCGAGGCATCTGGAGGAGTTGGAATGAGGCGCCAGACTTTGTTCCTTTCAAATTCGTTCAGTTCGTCTTGCATTGCTTGAACCCAATCGGAGTGATCGAGAGCAGTGTTAATTGTCTTCGGTTCAACTTTTGATACGAATGAGTTAAACATACAAAACTCAACCTTTGAAAATAAGGATGTCTGTTTTGCCTTCAGTTGTGATCGGGTCAGAACCTTTTCGGAGACATCACCAACCACTTGAGAGATAGGATGATCTCTGGTCCATTTGGTAAGAGGAGGGTAGTTTGGATCAAAGGTGGGGTCTAGTTCAGCATTGATCATTTCTTCTGGCTCGGATTGGCTTTCGTAGTCGAGCGTCATATCACCATGCTCCCCCTCGATTGATGAGCTATGAGAAATTTGAGGTTCAGAGGTTTCTTGTGGTGCTGGACTTTCAGGCGTTGATGCACCTTCGGTGGGAGAAGCATTTTCGGTTGCAGTTGGACTTTCGGTAGCAGTTGTAGAGCTTGGCTCCCCCTCAACATGTGAGCTTGGCTCCCCCTCGACTGAAGCATCGTTGGATGGAGGTTCATCAGAATTCGATCCTCCTTCATTCATTCTCCTTGCAGCTTCTTCAACAATTTGCTTCATGTGGTCTACCTTGTTGTCTGCTGCACCTGCTTCTGAGAGAGTAGCTTTCTCTGGTTCGTCAAATAGCTCCAGAAATTTCTCGTATAGATTAGCGATCGAGATTGTGACTTGGCCAGTTTGAGGAAAGATGTCCCCAGCTGTGTCTTCTTTGGCCTGTAGCTTTTTGACATAGCTATCGTCAAATGTCACGTAATAGGTCTCTTCGATTTTTCTCGAACGCTTGTTTAGGACTCTGTATGCTTTGGAAGTGAGAGAGTAGCCCAGAAAGATTCCCTCGTCGGCTTTGACATCGAACTTGTTGCGGTGTTCTTTAGAGTTAAAGATGAAACACCGTGAGTCGAACACGTGGAAAAATTTCACATTGGGCTTTCTGTTGTTGAGAATCTCGTATGGTGTGAGCGTGAATCGTTTGTTGAGATAGGACCTGTTCTGTGTAAAACAAGCAGCAGAAATAGCATCAGCCCAAAAATAAAGAGGTAAGGAAGCGAAACTTAGCATAGTTCGGGCAGCTTCACACAAAGATCGGTTTCGTCTTTCGACAATTCCGTTCTGTTGAGGTGTGTAGGGAGCTGAGAAGTTGTGACTTATTCCCTTTTCTGCTAGAAATTCTTCAAATTCCCTGTTCTTGAATTCCAGACCATTGTCGCTTCTGATGTTGCGAACGACCTTCTTGAGCTGTACTTCAATCTGCTTGATGAACACTTTCAGCTTATGATTCGCTTCAGATTTGAGCTTTAGAAAGAACACCCATGTAAATCGTGAAAAGTCATCAACAATAACAAGAATATACTTGCTACCACCGATGCTTTCGATAGATGATGGACCACACAAATCAATATGAAGTAATTCGAGTGGTTCAACAACTTTAGTGTTAATTATAGATGGATGACTTTGACGACTCTGCTTCCCCATTTCGCATGCAGCACACAAATGATCTCTGTCGAACTTGAGCAATGGAAGGCCTCGAACATGACCTCCAGTGACAAGTTTGTTGATATCTTTAAAGTTGAGATGAGAGAGTCTTCGGTGCCACAACCAGCTTTCGTCAGATTGAGCTTTTGATAACAAACAAATAGCTGGGTTTCCTTTGATGGGTTTAAGGTTTAGAGGAAACATTTTTCCCTTACGCTCCGACTTGAGAATTACTTTCTTTGTCTTCTTCTCAATAATTTCAGAACCTTCATCGTCGAATGAGACTTTGAGACCTGTACCTCCAACAAGCTGAGATACACTGATGAGGTTGTGTTGTAGTCCTTCCACATAAGCCACCTTCCTTATAGTAAAATCACCATTAGTTATCATTCCGTATCCCTTTATGGTGCCGAAAGAATTGTTTCCAAACTTGACGTTGCCACCATTTGAAAGAGACCTGTATTCCCTGAGCTCTTCTTTCCTTCCTGTCATGTGACGCGAGCAGCCACTATCAATGTACCATTCTTCGTCGAACTGCTCGTCACTTATAACCTGCAAAAATTAAGCAGATTTAGGAACCCAAAGTTTCTTGGGTCCACATGAGCTTTTCATAGGAACAGGAATAGTAAGAGAGATGTCAACAAGATATGTTCGTTTTATAAGTGTTGTTTCATCTTTCTTTTTGATGGTAAAGACTTTTATTTTATTAGGATTAGGTGCGTTCGGTTTAGACTCTGGTTTGGATGCATTAACCTTCTGTTTGCCTTTTTGTTCAGCTGACGAATGAGATTTTTGAGAACGAACAGAATGAGCTTTAGAGCAAGATGGAGATGAATTGGAAGAATTAGAAGAATTAGATGAATGAGAAGGAGTGGGCTTAGATTGAGATGACTTCTTAGCTGGAGACTCTAGGTGACCCTTTTGCTTTTGATCATTGGTGGGACTGACCTTAGAGTTTTGATCTCTTTTGACTTCAGAAACGAACATATGCTTTCGGTTGGAGTCGTTCTGTGAACCGAACCTTTGCTTTCGGTTGAAGTCATTCTCAGAACCGAACCTTTGCTTTCGGTTGGTATTCTCTTCCGAACCGAACCTTGGCTTTCGGTTGTTGTGGCTCTCATGCTTTTTGACAGGATTGTTCTCAAACTTCAGATTCTTGTCTTGATGTGAGAAATATGCATTCTGGGATTGCCAGAATTGTTTCCTTTCAGAGAGATTCTTCCTGTATCTCTGGTTCCTTTCACGTTTCTTATTCCTCATCTGCTTCGGTTGATGATGAATATTGGCTTTCATTTTCGGTTTCTCCTTGGCTGGTTCACTTTGAACTTTGGGAGTTTCATTTTGAACTGAGGAACTAGAGGGAATGTCTTCTTTTGCCGAACTTCCATTCTCTTGAGGAATGTCTTTCGTGCCACTAGTGCTTGGCTCATCAAAATTATCTGGCTTATTTAAGGGTTCTGGTATGTATCTACCTTTACTCATCCATGAGGTTCTTTCTGATAAGCCTACCGTTTCGTTTGCATTATCTATTGGAGCTGACCAGAAGTACTCATCGCAGCCATTAGCATTGTCTTCGTTTACAATAGCTGTGAGTTCAGCGGTCTGATGCTCGGTTACTCCAGTGACCTTGTACACTTGATTTGGAGTGGTCCTGACCTTTTGATATACAACCGCTTTTTCTGCTAAGATCGGGGACTTTTGTTGGGACAATCGAGCGAACTCCACAGAATTTTCAGAAATTAGATTCTTGTGGTTTTCAGGTTCGCTTTTTACAAATTCTGAGCAGTCAACCGTGTCCTCTACAGAAATTTCACTCATGTTGTCGTCCTCATTAAGCTCAGATGCATTTTCAACATCTATTTTGTTTTCTGAGCTCAAGTTGGCGTTTAAAGAGTCAAATTTTTGTATGGTTTCGGTTCTCAGTTTGAGTCTATCATTTTCATCCAAAAGGTTTTTGAGCATGTCCTTGTGGTCCTTGGATTTAATGAAAGATTCAATTTTGTCCAGTCCATACATGTAGGTCGGATTGACGTCATCAGATGATATCACACTCTCACAATTATAAGCTTCGGCATCAATTTCATCCTCCTTAAACTCAAGGAAGGGCAAAATCATGCGATGGATCTTTTGGCCTATTTCACAGTCCAAGTGAAGCTGAGTAATATTAGAATAAAGACGTTTTGCAATTAAACAAAAAACATTCCGCTGTTTTAACAACTTTAAATTGTCTCTTTGTAAATAAATGTTTTCGTCTTTTATTTTAACTAATTCAGACTCCTTCAACTCGATCCACATGCGCCGCTCCTCACTCTTCGAAGACACCCTGCTTAAATGATCAGTTAGGTTAGAATTGGTTACTCGAGTTTGAGTTAAACTACTATCTAGATGAGAAATTCTTGTATTAACATTTTTTAGTTCTTTCTCATATGAGGATTGTGGTACTTTAAATGAAACGAAAACCGATTGTACCTTCTTGATCAGTTCATCAAGCTCGTTGAACTGCACGCTGAGCGGTTTGGCCGTAAAGCACATATCCTGTTGCTCCTTTGGTTCATTGCTTCCACCATCAGTGTTGTATCCCCTCATCTGAGATACATCGGACACCATGAAGCACCTTCCTCCACTGCTCTCCTCCTTTGCCACACAAGCCTTTCCATGAGTAGGCTTCCTCACTTCATCATCTTCTGAGTCGGTTGACCAAACTTCCACGCTACCGAACTCGTCATCAGCAACCGAACCCTGCACAATTAGAGCATTCATGGAAGGGTTAGCGGTAGATTTCTTCTTTCTCATCTCATCAAGCCTTTTCTGCAACAAGGCTTCCTCATCCTTTTCCTCATCCTTTTCAGCCATCTTTTTGAGGACACAATCCTTAGCATAGTGGTTTTTCCCACCACAGTAGTAACAGCTTACTCCAGAATCACCATCTGCCTTCGGTTCCTTCTTGGGCTCTTCAACCTTCGGTTCATTTTTAACCTTTTCTGAACTATAACTCCCCTGCCAGTTTCGGTTTTTGTTGCTGGGGAATCTCTTCTTAATGAACCTCTTGGGGTTAGACACCATCATAGCATAATCCTCAGACGTGAGGTCATACTCCTCCAAGTTGAGGTCTTCATCCTCCATCACAGCTTTACTTTTTGACAGGAGGGCCAGTGAACCTAGGCTTGAAACAACGTTCTTTTCCTGCAGCACAATCTTCTCCTGGGACTTGAGAATACCCACCAGTTTCGCCAAAGAGTATGATTTAAATTGCTCATGGGCTTTAACTGTTGACACCACTGCTCTCCATTCTGACCTTAGACCATTTAAGAACGTAACCTTCTGCTCGATAAGCTTCCTTTTGATGTCATGTTTGATCATCCTGCTGAGAAGATGATTGAATCGATCGAACGTTTGGGTCACAGTTTCTTCGGCTCCTTGCCTGAATTCTCCAAACTCAGATAAGAGCAAGGTTTGGATAGAATGTTCAAGATCCTCATCTGTAGAGTACAGTTCGCGAAGTCTATCCCAAACTTCCTTTGCCGTCGTGCATGAGCTGACCAACCTGAAGGTGTCAGACTGAAGGGCGAATCTTATCAATCTTAATGCCTTGATATTGCACTGGAATTTATCCTTTTCGTCTTGCGCAATATCTTTGACATCCTTCAGCAGATCATTATACTCCTTTTGAGTTTTAATAATCCTTGACGTTGCAGAATGAGAAAAAGGTCCATTAATGATTGCTTCCCATATGAGGTATCCATTATCCTCAGATCCTATAACGTAGTCTTCGAAGTGATGCGCCCAGACTTCATAATCATGGGTATATAGGATTGGAATCTTCGTGGTTGAACCGATGTTGTTGGAAATATTGATGGGGTTTGATTGCGACTCGTCCATTATGATCGAAAAACCTGTTCAAAGATCAGACTTGTAATAAATCAGATTAGGGCAAAACAATAAATATCAAGATACGTCAATAATGAGATGACGGCTCAATAAATATCAGTAATTGCGGAAAAACCCTAATTGAAACCTTTTCACAGAAAAGATGTGTATCGATTACACAGCCTCCTGCTCTGATACCAATTGATGAGATTAAAACTTAATCTTGAAGATCGATTAGATCTTAAACAGGTAAGTAAATATAAAACAGCAAGAACACGAAAATAAGAACAAGTCAAGAATGAATCAAACGTGTCGAATGATTATAAAATAACCCTCAGAAGAGCTCGATCAAGAACATCAACTGTAGAGGGTTGGTAGGTTTACAGGAACGACAAAGAAAATCAAAGCAATCGTAATTCTCTATCTGTAATCTAGATCGTTAACCTAATATGCATGCAAGCATATACTTATATAATAAACCTAAAAGGCTCTCGGTTGGACAGGCCCAAACCGGAGTACAAAATAAATGGTTTAACAAACGAGCCCAATGACGCAATCCTTTAGCGAATCTTCAACCCAACACGTCCCTTGAGAGGGAGGTCGAGAGCCTTTCAGAGTATTTTGGTAAGGAGTCAGAGGGAGGGGAGAATTTCGGTCTGAGTTGAGCAATCAGTCGATAGAGGAGATGTCACCTTCTATGACCTGGTTGCTGCCATTTATGTTCGTGTGCGGAACATGAGAGGCATGATGTTTAAGTTTTGGGTTTGGGGGTAAACGGTCACACCCCCAAACCAAGGATGGCGGAAACGTCCGGGGGTGAAGGACTTCATGTAGAGTATCACAACAGCGAGTATAATAGTGCTCAAAGTAATACAACCATCATAAATATAATTGAAAAAGTTACACCAAAGTATATGTTTACATGATTCGAATCAATAACATTATGATACAAAATGAATTGTTGGACGATTTATCGTCCCATCCTCAAAACGTGGTTGATTTCATGTTTCACTGAATTCCTGAGAATACAAGTAGTTTTGAAAAGTGTCAACACAAAGGTTGGTGAGTTCATAAGCTTTTGACGGTAAGAGTTTGAAAATCGATCTTTGTAAAGAGATGTATGTTACCAAGAAAAATCCAATATTTTCCTTACATAAGTTATGTGGTCCTAAATACCATGACCGAAATCGAACAAGTATTTTTCATACTTAAAGATATAAAAGTGGTTTCAAATTGGCGTAAAACCCTTTCTGATTTGAGAAAAACTCTCGTAATGAATGGTGTATAGTCTTAAATACTAAGACTGAAAATATACAACGATATTTGTAATTGATATAAAAAGTGATTTTTAAATGAACATAAAACCCTTTTTTTTTAATATGAAGACGTACAAGTATTTTTCCATACTTAAAGTAATTTTTGAGAGCTAAATCGACATAACTCACTAATTTAAAGTTAGAACCCGTAAATCTTATGATTTGTTAATACCACATGTGAGCTATCATAACCATACTTAACTTAGACGGCCTCGTAATTGCGACGTTCTTCAGGCGTCGCGAAACTGAAATGACATTTGTCACCACAGACCTGCCGGTCTAGCTTTTGCAAGCAGCTCTGGTGTGGGTTTGTCAAACCCAATATAGATCTATACACAACTATCACGTTCTCCCTACAAGAGACTCTGGTTACAATTTACAGGACTTTTTGATTTGGTTACTTTGGAAGTAACCCGAAGCGAATGACTCACAAATTTATTCATTAACAGATTTACGTGATCTAAACTGAAAACCTTTGGTAAAAAGTTTGAGAAGTAAATGATACATAAACTATACCTATTATAGTTTATCCAAAACGTTTGTAATGTATAAGAACTCTTTTATGAAACGCATTTGTGCTATGAATCCATAAACTATGCTTGTTATAGCTTAATATACGTGTTTCAAATGAATGAATATTCTTATTATGCATGACAAATTTTCAGTTTATGATGATAAAATTAACAAATAAACACATTCAATACTTAGAACTTATTATTCAACACTTTGCTCAACATAATACAAAGTGTTATGAAAGTTATATGATGTTAACTAAATTAAACATTTCTGCACTGTTTTAGAAAAGTCATAGAAAAATCATACGAAGTCGAAAACTAAATCCGTAAATTCTGAGAGTTCCCAAAATGTTTCTAGTTTACTCATAATTTTTATCAGGATTTTTAATAACCTCCAACTTGGGTGAAATAGTCCATAATCACAGACTGGTCCGGATTGGTGTTTGAAATGATAGGCAGTTTTGTAAAAATCACCATAAATTGTAGAAAAATCTCATGGAGATGAGCAAGTAGTCATTTTAAAGCTAAGAACAGGAACTACTTACACCTAAAACAGTTTTGAAAACAAAAATGTTTAAGTTGTCCAAAATAGTCCGTGAATGGAGTTGAACTTTTCTGATGAAGGCTGTTAGAAAAGTTTAGTTATGTTTTTGGTGTTTTAACTTGTATTCCCCCCCTAAAAACTTGAGAAAACATGAAAATGTAGGGGTATGAACTCACCTTGAGTGATTTCAGAAGATGAGTGTTGAAGAAGAGAAGTGTTCAACCCAAGAACACTTGAAGAATCACTTGAAGATTCGAAGATCTAACACGATTATGATGGAGTTTGTGTAAGATATCCATGATTTGAGTAGAAAGAAGTGAAATAATCATAAGGAGAATGGATTTTGCTTACCAAATGTGGAGGAAAAACCCAAGATCAGCCCTTGAATCTCGAATTCTAGAGAGAGGAAGTGAGAGAGAAAAGAGTTTGATCTTTTTGGTGAAAAGAGAGAAATTGAGAGAAGTGAGGAGAGAGGAGACTTTTCTATCCTTTAACCAATTGTGTGGTTAGAAAAAGGTGGGAAAAGTACAATGAAGTGACTAGGTAAGGGCTGATGGGGAATAGTGACATGGAGTGGGTATGGGAGGTTGCTTGTGATAAGGTTTCAGGATGTATAACACTCCTCTGGTGCGTGTTTTGGGGTTTCACCGCGAGAGATGACCCGGAGGTCCGTGTTGGACGCGTTTATGGGAGACAAAGATTCCGATATTCGGTGAGTTAGGTGAAGGGTGCTTTTGTAGTCGTTAAATCGGGAAGATGAGGGCTATATCCTTAAAATTGGATGATGACAACAATATCTTTTTAGATAACATACGTTAAGCTGTAGTCA
Source organism: Lactuca serriola (assembly GCF_051521515.1). Taxonomy (NCBI): domain Eukaryota; kingdom Viridiplantae; phylum Streptophyta; class Magnoliopsida; order Asterales; family Asteraceae; genus Lactuca; species Lactuca serriola. The sequence continues at coordinate 303,001,689 of NC_136410.1, forward strand.
TAAGAAGAGATCACTAGAGTGATAGAGTATCTCGTGTTACTTTTCCTTGTTCCGTTTTATTTGATGTTATTATTACTGTAGATGATTTATACCACAGTGTCAAGTATTGGTAGTGGGTGTGTTTCGATAATCAGTAATGATACTTGACATCGTGATCCCTGACAGGTCTCCCTATGATCGAACGATATATGAACATCGTATGAGAGTTGATGTTGGTGAGATTGTCGAGTGGGTGGTCCCACTTAGTTCTTACTGCTGGACACGGATTAGGAGTCAGGATGGAATTATTTTTTTCATGACTTAGGTAATTTGATTATAACTAGCCCCGATGCATGTACAAGTCATCACATCTTACAGGTAATGATCCTAAGATCATATATGAATGCCTTTCGTAAGCATATATGAATGCCTTTAAAATTCATTTGTACGAGGGACTATTTTAACTACCCTTAGAAAGACATGGATTTTAGTAAGCATATAAAATTCATTACAAACATATGATACTTAAACGTTTTTGTCGTTGGAACATTACAAAGTCCTAATATGGTTCCCTGTTAACCTTGCCGGTTTGTTTGTTACACTCCTCCGGCTCCTCCGTCATTCTTCTCGGTTGGACACTCTCTCTTGAAGTGTCCCATTTCACCGCATAAGTAGCATACTGGGTCTGCCCTGGTGCTGGTGATTGGAGGGAGATGTTGGGTTGGGGCCTTACAGAAACGGATGGTATGTCCTTTCCTGTTGCAGTTATTACATTGTAAAATTCGGCAAGCTCCCTTATGGTGGTAGTTACACTTGTTACACTTCGGGAGTGTTCCATTATATGGTCTGGCCGGCGTTTGGGTGACAGACCCCGTGGCTAGTGTCGCGGCGTTCATTGTGACTGATGTTGTAGTGGCAGGTGCAGCTACGGATTGCTTTCTTCCAGCAAGTTTTTGAGGTAGGTTACACTTCTTTTTGTCCCAGAACTTTCGCTTCTTGTTCGTAGGTTTGTGGCCTGAGGTATTTTTGCTGGCAGACACCCGTTGGTGTTCCTGAATGTTACCACAATCTGTATTGTCAGTACCGCTTCCATTTCTGTTGCCATTGTTAGCATTGAACTGCGCCATGACGGCTGCCGTGACTGCAGCCTGAAAAGTAGCAGAATCTATCTGTAGGGTTGGCGCCTTGCTAGTTGGTTGGTTGCCTCCTGGTGAAGACATAGCTCTATTCCACGATGAAAAACGACTTCGTTAGTGGGAATGATTATCTTAAGTGCATCTCTAAGATTTATATTTACGCATATAAATTCTTGCACAATACTGTACTATTCCTCGTGTTTCCGCTAACGTTCCTGAGACGGATTTATGGTAGTGAGTATAAGTAGGTTTCGTGCGGGCGTTAAGCTTTTACTCATCTTAGAATCATGTTTGTCCGAACACGCTTGGCTGAGGAGTTTTGATGGGACCCGGTGATTTAGCGCCTGAACGATCGCAGTCCATAGGTCTATGAAGAAAGCATCCCCTCAATCATAAGGGTTAAGGGGAGAGACGGTAACTAGTCTTTAGAATGGCTATACGTTGCGAGTTTTCTAACTAAGTTTATCGAACTCAGTTCAATTTATAACGTATTTCGGTTGTTAGGGGCGTTCTGTAAACTGTTCATAACGAGAGTCTTTATATGGTAAACCCATGGATTTTTAGTAGTTCAGTATCCAAGTGAAACCTTGTAACTTGACCCAAGCTAGGTCCTTATTATGACCAATTGATGTATGCTTAGTTATATAATTAAGGCTAAATAGACCTTCGAGTCTGTTAGGTATGTCCTAAGCCCATCTTGTTAATATGATTGTAGTAATTCTGGTTTTGGTGAAATTTTTTGACCTAGATGTAGGTTTACCTCACATCTGTGCATGGAAAAGTTTTGATAGCAACTAGATCTCTTTTTTAGTATAACCGCTTAAATCATAGTGTCATGCTTACGCCTAGAATAGAGTAGCACCAACGCATACTCACGAACCTAATTTACAAGGTCTTGTGAGCGGTATGAACTCTACTTACGACGATCTGTCCCTTGCGATGCATGAGGCAAAGTCGATGCACCTTGAAAATCGATGCTTGGCTGCAATACTCCTCTCTTTGAATGTTGTGTGTCTACCCCGTTACTCTCTTGCCTCTGCCTGAGTGGCGATATGGTCCTAAACAGAGAGTTGGTCTCCGAAATAGTAGTCTCTTTCCGGGTCTCGGGTACGTGAGACAGTAGGGCCTGTAGTAGCGTGCAGTTTCCGAACTCGGGTTGTAGTCTACCTGCTTTAATCCCCGATGTTCGCGATCTGCCGGGTCTTCGCCGGGAGGGCTCTGTCAGTCGGTCTCCCGTGGTTGAGGTCATAGCACCCTCGTTGATCTCCACATGGTGGTTGTTGTCATTGTTGTCGACATTCAACCCTCGATCACGATTGCCCAATGGGGCACAGGTTCGATGTAGTCGAAACGGTTCGCGGAAACCCTTGCTATGCATGGAGGATTGATTACCTCCGGTTCCGCTTCTGATTCTCCTCATAACCATTCACCATTTCTCGGGTTTGGATTGGGAAAGTAGGGGTCGTCCGGTAAGTAGGATCTTGCTATGTTGTACTTGCGAGAATAAGAGTGGAAGAGATAATTACTAGGCGTCTAACTCTATAATTAATTACTTATAGGGGTGATCCTTATTAGTTACTTCTATAATGACATAGTTCATACTAATTACATATAACAAGATATGATAGACCTTCGAATAAGTGATCCTACCCTAGATCCACATCCAAACAAGGAAAAGGAAATAAGGCAATGACCACAAATTCTAAGTCTATGATTTCTAAGTTATATAATATCTTAGGGTATCCACTTAGGGACTATAGATCTATTTGTAAGGATCTATTTAGTTTTAATATAAGTAATTATAATAACGCAAAATACCCCTATGGTATTTCATTATGGTAGTGTTGGTAAGTATTTAGACTTGTTGCCATATCACAACCATTCTTGGGAATGTGCTAATCACTCCTCGGACTAGCATAGTTGATCAGGCTATGCCACTCCCAAGACTGACCATACATCCCCGAGCTTACCTGTGATATCCAACAATCATTGCTTTTGTTTTGTTCTAGAATGATGCTGACCTTAGTATGTATGCATGCATGTATACTTTTAATAAGAAATTATTTATTTTGAAAAGTATAGTTGTTTTAAAAACTTTAATCAGAGACCTTAGTCCCAATGCATTTATAGTTTGTATATCTTATGTGGTTCGATATACTGAGTTCACTATAAACAATGCTCTGATACCAATCTGTCACACCCCCAAACCAAGGATGGCGGAAACGTCTGGGGGTGGAGGACTTCATGTAGAGTATCACAACAACGAGTATAATAGTGCTCAAAGTAAATACAACCATCATAAATATAATTGAAAAAGTTACACCAAAGTATATGTTTACATGATTTGAATCAATAACATTATTATACAAAATGAACTGTTTGACGATTTATCGTCCCATCCTCAAAACGTGGTTGATTTCATGTTTCACTGAATTCCTGAGAATACAAGTAGTTTTGAAAAGTGTCAACACAAAGGTTGGTGAGTTCATAAGCTTTTGACGGTAAGAGTTTGAAATCGATCTTTGTAAAGAGATGTATGTTACCAAGAAAAATCCAATATTTTCCTTACATAAGTTATGTGGTCCTAAATACCAGGACCGAAATCGAACAAGTATTTGTCATACTTAAAGATATAAAAGTGGTTTCAAATTGGCGTAAAACCCTTTCTGATTTGAGAAAAACTCTCGTAATGAATGGTGTATAGTCTTAAATACTAAGACTGAAAATATACAGCGATATTTGTAATTGATATAAAAAGTGATTTTTAAATGAACATAAAACCCTTTTTTTTTAATATGAAGACGTACAAGTATTTTTCCATACTTAAAGTAATTTTTGAGAACTAAATCGACATAACTCACTAATTTAAAGTTAGAACCCGTAAATCTTATGATTTGTTAATACCACATGTGAGCTATCATAACCATACTTGACTTAGACGGCCTCGTAATTGCGACGTTCTTCAGGCGTCGCGAAACTGAAATGACACTTGTCACCACAGACCTGCCGGTCTAGCTGTTGCAAGCAGCTCTGGTGTGGGTTTGTCAAACCCAATATAGATCTATACACAACTATCACGTTCTCCCTACAAGAGACTCTGGTTACAATTTACAGGACTTTTTGATTTGGTTACTTTGGAAGTAACCCGAAGCGAATGACTCACAAATTTATTCATTAACAGATTTACGTGATCTAAACTGAAAACCTTTGGTAAAAAGTTTGAGAAGTAAATGATACATAAACTATACCTATTATAGTTTATCCAAAACGTTTGTAATGTATAAGAACTCTTTTATGAAACGCATTTGTGCTATGAATCCATAAACTATGCTTGTTATAGCTTAATATACGTGTTTCAAATGAATGAATATTCTTATTATGCATGACAAATTTTCAGTTTATGATGATAAAATTAACAAATAAACACATTCAATACTTAGAACTTATTATTCAACACTTTGCTCAACATAATACAAAGTGTTATGAAAGTTATATGATGTTAACTAAATTAAACATTTCTGCACTGTTTTAGAAAAGTCATAGAAAAATCATACGAAGTTGAAAACTAAATCCGTAAATTCTGAGAGTTCCCAAAATGTGTCTAGTTTACTCATAATTTTTATCAGGATTTTTAATAACCTCCAACTTGGGTGAAATAGTCCATAATCACAGACTGGTCCGGATTGGTGTTTGAAATGATAGGCAGTTTTGTAAAAATCACCATAAATTGTAGAAAAATCGCATGGAGATGAGCAAGTAGTCATTTTAAAGCTAAGAACAGGAACTACTTACACCTAAAACAGTTTTGAAAACAAAAATGTTTAAGTTGTCCAAAATAGTCCGTGAATGGAGTTGAACTTTTCTGATGAAGGCTGTTAGAAAAGTTTATTTATGTTTTTGGTATTTTAACTTGTATTCCCCCCCTAAAAACTTGAGAAAACATGAAAATGTAGGGGTATGAACTCACCTTGAGTGATTTTAGAAAATGAGTGTTGAAGAAGAGAAGTGTTCAACCCAAGAACACTTGAAGAATCACTTGAAGATTCGAAGATCTAACACGATTATGATGGAGTCTGTGTAAGATATCCATGATTTGAGTAGAAAGAAGTGAAATAATCATAAGGAGAATGGATTTTGCTTACCAAATGTGGAGGAAAAACCCAAGATCAGCCCTTGAATCTCGAATTCTAGAGAGAGGAAGTGAGAGAGAAAAGAGTTTGATCTTTTTGGTGAAAAGAGAGAAATTGAGAGAAGTGAGGAGAGAGGAGACTTTTCTATCCTTTGACCAATTGTGTGGTTAGAAAAAGGTGGAAAAAGTACAATGAAGTGACTAGGTAAGGGCTGATGGGGAATAGTGACATGGAGTGGGTATGGGAGGTTGCTTGTGTCATAAAATAAAGGAAAGTCAACACTCCACCTTTGTACTTCACCCACACTTTTGGATAATGTTTTATCCTAAAAAATATGATATTTTAATAATTATGGTTCCTTATATGTTAAAATAAAGTTTTGGGTGAAAATCCCGTGTTAAAACAATTAAAAACGGGTCTAAAACGCGAAATTAGTCGAAAACCAGGAGAAAAAGGCCATTCCAGCGAGACCTCTCGGTCCTAGGCCGAGTTTCGGTCCCTAATGCAGCTAGGCGCGAAGCGAAGGGGGCGAGGAAGCGAGAGGCGAAGGGTCAGTCCGAAGGCTCGGTCCGAAGGGTCAGAAGCGAACTAGACCGAGGGCACCATGATCCGAAATGGACGGAAGGTTCGGGTTCGGCTGTGGCATGCGAGGTTCGGTTCTTCGAGTGAGGTTCGGTTCAGCAGCCTTTGGCTCAGAAGGGTTCGGGTCCTAAGAGGACTTTCGGGTCCTAAGAGGGGTTTCGGCTCCTTAAGTCCGTTTTTCGCGTAGACTTCCGATTTTGGGCTGTTTTCGTCAAATTCGAGGGTCGGAATGCCCCGAATGATTATAGAAAGTTGAGAGAGATTTCGAGAGAGATTTGGGAGAGATTTGACATTCTTGGAGAGATTTGTCATACAAAGAGATATTTGGGAGAGATTTCACATACTTAGAGAGATTTGGGAGAGATTTGACATTCTTGGAGAGATTTCTCTTACAAAGAGATATTTGGGAGAGATTTCACATACTTAGAGAGATTTGGGAGAGATTTCTCATACAAAGAGATATTTGGGAGAGATTTCACATACTTAGAGAGATTTGACATTCTTGGAGAGATTTCTCATACAAAGAGATATTTGGGAGAGATTTCACATACTTAGAGAGATTTGGGAGAGATTTGACATTCTTGGAGAGATTTCTCATACAAAGAGATATTTGGGAGAGATTTCACATACCTAGAGAAATTTGGGAGAGATTTGACATTCTTGGAGAGATTTCTCATACAAAGAGATATTTGGGAGAGATTTCACATACTTAGAGAGATTTGGGAGAGATTTCACATTCTTGGAGAGATTTCTCATAAGATGAGATGGAGTGAAAACGATTGAGAGCGGTTTTGTGTGTGACGAATGTGAGTGTCCAGCTTCGCAATGCAAGGTCCGTAAACCCCGTTAAGCCTTGTTTAAGGATCTTGCATACTCCCGATGAGTATGCAACATTGTTTTATCGGTTTGGCTCGCCACATACCATAGTTTTAGGTTAAGGAGATCTAGATGTTCATACTTTTCGATTTATGATCTCTCATTAGAATAGCGAGTTGTTTAGAAATTACATAACGTAAACTCTAGTACCTACGGGCAAATCGAGTTGACCGGTTTGACTTGTTGACTTTAGTTGACTTTGACTTGACCGAAAATTGACGGTAGTTACACCATCCCCCCGTTAGAGGGAATTTCGTCCCGAAATTTCAAATTTAGGCAAGGAGTGGGCATGAACAATCGACTGATTCTCGCGCTCCCAAGTGACTCCAGGTCCATGGTTAGTATTCCAACGAACTTCCACTAATGGGAAGCGGCGTTGCTGCGTTCGCTTAACCTCTCAGTCCGTGGTCACTATGGTTCTTTCACGAAGGTGAGGCTCTTGTGGAACTCAATCTCGTCAAGGGGAATTACAAGAGTCTCGTCGGATAGATACTTCTGCAAGTTCGGGATGTGTCGGGTAGAATGTACTTTACTAAGCTCGCGGGAGTATATTGAAGTTGCGATTACAGGGCTGATTCTTACTAGAATCTCGAAAGGCATAATTATCTGGGGTTTTGGCTTTCCATGCCTTCCAAAGCGTAGTAAGCCTGCCTAGAGTGAGGCTTTCAGAGGAATTTGGTCTCTTATTCTGGAGTTCTAAAGGTTTCTTCCTCTTGCTTCTCTTCCCAGTCAAGGGTTGCTCCCTTCAGGGTCAAATTCGTAAGGGGGTTCTGTAATTTACGAGAAGTTCCAAAGGAGCTAAGACGGTAGGTCAGCGAGACTCGGACCTTTGGCATATTCTTGTTGACGCCTTTGGTGCTGATTGTTTCTCAATGGTTTTTGATCAATTGAAAAGAGTCCTTAAGGATTTCCACATTGATAATGATGTGTCTTAGGAATTTGAGTCCTCAATTCCAACACTCGTATCTAGAGAACTTCGGGTAAAGCTTCTCTGATCGTATTGCTTTCGCGGTTTGTTGTAGCTGCTCTCCTTGGTTTCCTTCTTACAACGAGGGTAGATAAGCAAGTCATTTACAATGACAATGACTAACGGATCCTAGTAAGAATGGCATATCCTATGAATACTGCGAGCAGGTTGGTCCTATCTGAGGGGTATCACTACGGACTTGCAGCGTCCGCATCGAATCTGGAGGATTGTCCTCGGACATCCTTCTCCAATACTCGCGACTGGTGATATTTAGATCTCAGGTCCAATTCCTGAAGGGTACCTCGTTTCTTATGGTTGGTCGGCCTATTCGTTTATGCGAGGCAGATAGTAAAGGTTTCTACTGGAGATATTGTCGGGGCCTCTGAAGTCGATGGAACTATGAGCAATTTGCCTTTCTATTTGAAGAATAAGACCGGAGTTTTCCAGGGTGAGAAGCTTGGTTCTTCAATTTCATTGTTGAGTAGTTCGACAGGATTGACCTGACAGTTCTTGTAGCTCGGTAGGAATCATGTGGGTTTTGTTTTCGCGACTAGACTTTTTCGGATAGTAGAACATTCACTCGCCCTCCTGGGCAACCTTGGCCTGAAGTTCATGGCAGGACTCGTACGTGGTCCATCTATCATTAACTTGCGCATATAGGTCGTATGTGCTTAAGATTGGCAAGACATTTGGATGGGGGACTCTGCCTCAAATCCACAACCAGACATGGAACAGGAATTAGGGCGGAAGCACACATCCAATGTCCGTAGAATCTTAATTATACATTATCCTCGCGTATACACGTAGTAGTGGTGGACTAACCGTATCCGTCCCAAGCTTCTGTGCTTGAACCTTGTCTACTACATGCGTGCCATTCCCTAAAGTCTCCTGTAATTACTTGTGATAAGGTTTCAGGATGTATAACACTCCTCTGGTGCGTGTTTTGGGGTTTCACCGCGAGAGATGACCCGGAGGTCCGTGTTGGACGCGTTTATGGGAGACAAAGATTCCGATATTCGGTGAGTTAGGTGAAGGGTGCTTTTGTAGCCGTTAAATCGGGAAGATGAGGGCTATATCCTTAAAATTGGATGATGACAGCAATATATTTTTAGATAACATACGTTAAGCTATAGTCATAAGAAGAGATCACTAGAGTGATAGAGTATCTCGTGTTACTTTTCCTTGTTCCGTTTTATTTGATGTTATTATTACTGTAGATGATTTATACCACAGTGTCAAGTATTGGTAGTGGGTGTGTTTCGATAATCAGTAATGATACTTGACATCGTGATCCCTGACAGGTCTCCCTATGATCGAACGATATATGAACATCGTATGAGAGTTGATGTTGGTGAGATTGTCGAGTGGGTGGTCCCACTTAGTTCTTACTGCTGGACACAGATTAGGAGTCAGGATGGAATTATTTGTTTCATGACTTAGGTAATTTGATTATAACTAGCCCCGATGCATGTACAAGTCATCACATCTTACATGTAATGATCCTAAGATCATATATGAATGCCTTTAAAATTCATTTGTACGAGGGACTATTTTAACTACCCTTAGAAAGACATGGATTTTAGTAAGCATATAAAATTCATTACAAACATATGATACTTAAACGTTTTTGTCGTTGGAACATTACAAAGTCCTAATATGGTTCCCTGTTAACCTTGCCGGTTTGTTTGTTACACTCCTCCGGCTCCTCCGTCATTCTTCTCGGTTGGACACTCTCTCTTGAAGTGTCCCATTTCACCGCATAAGTAGCATACTGGGTCTGCCCTGGTGCTGGTGATTGGAGGGAGATGTTGGGTTGGGGCCTTACAGAAACGGATGGTATGTCCTTTCCTGTTGCAGTTATTACATTGTAAAATTCGGCAAGCTCCCTTATGGTGGTAGTTACACTTGTTACACTTCGGGAGTGTTCCATTATATGGTCTGGCCGGCGTTTGGATGACAGACCCCGTGGCTAGTGTCGCGGCGTTCATTGTGACTGATGTTGTAGTGGCAGGTGCAGCTACGGATTGCTTTCTTCCAGCAAGTTTTTGAGGTAGGTTACACTTCTTTTTGTCCCAGAACTTTCGCTTCTTGTTCGTAGGTTTGTGGCCTGAGGTATTTTTGCTGGCAGACACCCGTTGGTGTTCCTGAATGTTACCACAATCTGTATTGTCAGTACCGCTTCCATTTCTGTTGCCATTGTTAGCATTGAACTGCGCCATGACGGCTGCCGTGACTGCAGCCTGAAAAGTAGCAGAATCTATCTGTAGGGTTGGCGCCTTGCTAGTTGGTTGGTTGCCTCCTGGTGAAGACATAGCTCTATTCCACGATGAAAAACGAGTTCGTTAGTGGGAATGATTATCTTAAGTGCATCTCTAAGATTTATATTTACACATATAAATTCTTGCACAATACTGTACTATTCCTCGTGTTTCCGCTAACGTTCCTGAGACGGATTTATGGTAGTGAGTATAAGTAGGTTTCGTGCGGGCGTTAAGCTTTTACTCATCTTAGAATCATGTTTGTCCGAACACGCTTGGCTGAGGAGTTTTGATGGGACCCGGTGATTTAGCGCCTGAACGATCGCAGTCCATAGGTCTATGAAGAAAGCATCCCCTCAATCATAAGGGTTAAGGGGAGAGACGGTAACTAGTCTTTAGAATGGCTATACGTTGCGAGTTTTCTAACTAAGTTTATCGAACTCAGTTCAATTTATAACGTATTTCGGTTGTTAGGGGCGTTCTGTAAACTGTTCATAACGGGAGTCTTTATATGGTAAACCCATGGATTTTTAGTAGTTCAGTATCCAAGTGAAACCTTGTAACTTGACCCAAGCTAGGTCCTTATTATGACCAATTGATGTATGCTTAGTTATATAATTAAGGCTAAATAGACCTTCGAGTCTGTTAGGTATGTCCTAAGCCCATCTTGTTAATATGATTGTAGTAATTCTGGTTTTGGTGAAATTTTTTGACCTAGATGTAGGTTTACCTCACATCTGTGCATGGAAAAGTTTTGATAGCAACTAGATCTCTTTTTTAGTATAACCGCTTAAATCATAGTGTCATGCTTACGCCTAGAATAGAGTAGCACCAACGCATACTCACGAACCTAATTTACAAGGTCTTGTGAGCGGTATGAACTCTACTTACGACGATCTGTCCCTTGCGATGCATGAGGCAAAGTCGATGCACCTTGAAAATCGATGCTTGGCTGCAATACTCCTCTCTTTGAATGTTGTGTGTCTACCCCGTTACTCTCTTGCCTCTGCCTGAGTGGCGATATGGTCCTAAACAGAGAGTTGGTCTCCGAAATAGTAGTCTCTTTCCGGGTCTCGGGTACGTGAGACAGTAGGGCCTGTAGTAGCGTGCAGTTTCCGAACTCGGGTTGTAGTCTACCTGCTTTAATCCCCGATGTTCGCGATCTGCCGGGTCTTCGCCGGGAGGGCTCTGTCAGTCGGTCTCCCGTGGTTGAGGTCATAGCACCCTCGTTGATCTCCACATGGTGGTTGTTGTCATTGTTGTCGACATTCAACCCTCGATCACGATTGCCCAATGGGGCACAGGTTCGATGTAGTCGAAACGGTTCGCGGAAACCCTTGCTATGCATGGAGGATTGATTACCTCCGGTTCCGCTTCTGATTCTCCTCATAACCATTCACCATTTCTCGGGTTTGGATTGGGAAAGTAGGGGTCGTCCGGTAAGTAGGATCTTGCTATGTTGTACTTGCGAGAATAAGAGTGGAAGAGATAATTACTAGGCGTCTAACTCTATAATTAATTACTTATAGGGGTGATCCTTATTAGTTACTTCTATAATGACATAGTTCATACTAATTACATATAACAAGATATGATAGACCTTCGAATAAGTGATCCTACCCTAGATCCACATCCAAACAAGGAAAAGGAAATAAGGCAATGACCACAAATTCTAAGTCTATGATTTCTAAGTTATATAATATCTTAGGGTATCCACTTAGGGACTATAGATCTATTATTAAGGATCTATTTAGTTTTAATATAAGTAATTATAATAACGCAAAATACCCCTATGGTATTTCATTATGGTAGTGTTGGTAAGTATTTAGACTTGTTGCCATATCACAACCATTCTTGGGAATGTGCTAATCACTCCTCGGACTAGCATAGTTGATCAGGCTATGCCACTCCCAAGACTGACCATACATCCCCGAGCTTACCTGTGATATCCAACAATCATTGCTTTTGTTTTGTTCTAGAATGATGCTGACCTTAGTATGTATGCATGCATGTATACTTTTAATAAGAAATTATTTATTTTGAAAAGTATAGTTGTTTTAAAAACCTTAATCAGAGACCTTAGTCCCAATGCATTTATAGTTTGTATATCTTATGTGGTTCGATATACTGAGTTCACTATAAACAATGCTCTGATACCAATCTGTCACACCCCCAAACCAAGGATGGCGGAAACGTCTGGGGGTGGAGGACTTCATGTAGAGTATCACAACAACGAGTATAATAGTGCTCAAAGTAAATACAACCATCATAAATATAATTGAAAAAGTTACACCAAAGTATATGTTTACATGATTTGAATCAATAACATTATTATACAAAATGAACTGTTTGACGATTTATCGTCCCATCCTCAAAACGTGGTTGATTTCATGTTTCACTGAATTCCTGAGAATACAAGTAGTTTTGAAAAGTGTCAACACAAAGGTTGGTGAGTTCATAAGCTTTTGACGGTAAGAGTTTGAAAATCGATCTTTGTAAAGAGATGTATGTTACCAAGAAAAATCCAATATTTTCCTTACATAAGTTATGTGGTCCTAAATACCAGGACCGAAATCGAACAAGTATTTGTCATACTTAAAGATATAAAAGTGGTTTCAAATTGGCGTAAAACCCTTTCTGATTTGAGAAAAACTCTCGTAATGAATGGTGTATAGTCTTAAATACTAAGACTGAAAATATACAGCGATATTTGTAATTGATATAAAAAGTGATTTTAAATGAACATAAAACCCTTTTTTTTGAATATGAAGACGTACAAGTATTTTTCCATACTTAAAGTAATTTTTGAGAGCTAAATCGACATAACTCACTAATTTAAAGTTAGAACCCGTAAATCTTATGATTTGTTAATACCACATGTGAGCTATCATAACCATACTTGACTTAGACGGCCTCGTAATTGCGACGTTCTTCAGGCGTCGCGAAACTGAAATGACACTTGTCACCACAGACCTGCCGGTCTAGCTTTTGCAAGCAGCTCTGGTGTGGGTTTGTCAAACCCAATATAGATCTATACACAACTATCACGTTCTCCCTACAAGAGACTCTGGTTACAATTTACAGGACTTTTTGATTTGGTTACTTTGGAAGTAACCCGAAGCGAATGACTCACAAATTTATTCATTAACAGATTTACGTGATCTAAACTGAAAACCTTTGGTAAAAAGTTTGAGAAGTAAATGATACATAAACTATACCTATTATAGTTTATCCAAAACGTTTGTAATGTATAAGAACTCTTTTATGAAACGCATTTGTGCTATGAATCCATAAACTATGCTTGTTATAGCTTAATATACGTGTTTCAAATGAATGAATATTCTTATTATGCATGACAAATTTTCAGTTTATGATGATAAAATTAACAAATAAACACATTCAATACTTAGAACTTATTATTCAACACTTTGCTCAACATAATACAAAGTGTTATGAAAGTTATATGATGTTAACTAAATTAAACATTTCTGCACTGTTTTAGAAAAGTCATAGAAAAATCATACGAAGTTGAAAACTAAATCCGTAAATTCTGAGAGTTCCCAAAATGTGTCTAGTTTACTCATAATTTTTATCAGGATTTTTAATAACCTCCAACTTGGGTGAAATAGTCCATAATCACAGACTGGTCCGGATTGGTGTTTGAAATGATAGGCAGTTTTGTAAAAATCACCATAAATTGTAGAAAAATCGCATGGAGATGAGCAAGTAGTCATTTTAAAGCTAAGACCAGGAACTACTTACACCTAAAACAGTTTTGAAAACAAAAATGTTTAAGTTGTCCAAAACAGTACGTGAATGGAGTTGAACTTTTCTGATGAAGGCTGTTAGAAAAGTTTAGTTATGTTTTTGGTGTTTTAACTTGTATTCCCCCCCTAAAAACTTGAGAAAACATGAAAATGTAGGGGTATGAACTCACCTTGAGTGATTTCAGAAGATGAGTGTTGAAGAAGAGAAGTGTTCAACCCAAGAACACTTGAAGAATCACTTGAAGATTCGAAGATCTAACACGATTATGATGGAGTTTGTGTAAGATATCCATGATTTGAGTAGAAAGAAGTGAAATAATCATAAGGAGAATGGATTTTGCTTACCAAATGTGGAGGAAAAACCCAAGATCAGCCCTTGAATCTCGAATTCTAGAGAGAGGAAGTGAGAGAGAAAAGAGTTTGATCTTTTTGGTGAAAAGAGAGAAAATGAGAGAAGTGAGGAGAGAAGAGATTTTTCTAGCCTTTGACCAATTCTGTGGTTAGAAAAAGGTGGAAAAAGTACAATGAAGTGACTAGGTAAGGGCTGATGTGGAATAGTGACATGGAGTGGGTATGGGAGGTTGCTTGTGTCATAAAATAAAGGAAAGTCAACACTCCACCTTTGTACTTCACCTACTCTTTTGGATAAGGTTTTATCCTAAAAAAATATGATAATTTAATAATTATGGTTCCTTATATGTTAAAATAAAGTTTTGGGTGAAAATCCCGTGTTAAAACAATTAAAAACGGGTCTAAAACGCGAAAGTAGTCGAAAACCGGGAGAAAAAGGCCATTCCAGCGAGACCTCTCGGTCCTAGGCCGAGGTTCGGTCCCTAATGCAGCTAGGCGCGAAGCGAAGGGGGCGAGGAAGCGAGAGGCGAAGGGTCAGTCCGAAGGCTCGGTCCGAAGGGTCAGAAGCGAACTAGACCGAGGGCACCATGATACGAAATGGACAGAAGGTTCGGGTTCGGGTGTGGCATGCGAGGTTCAGTTCTTTGAGTGAGGTTCGGTTCAGCAGCCTTTGGCTCAGAAGGGTTCGAGTCCTAAGAGGACTTTCGGGTCCTAAGAGGGGTTTCGGCTCCTTAAGTCCGTTTTTCGCATAGATTTCCGTTTTTGGGCTGTTTTCCTCAAATTCGAGGGTCGGAATGCCCCGAATGATTATAGAAAGTTGAGAGAGATTTCGAGAGAGATTTGGGAGAGATTTGACATTCTTGGAGAGATTTCTCATACAAAGAGATATTTGGGAGAGATTTCACATACTTAGAGAGATTTAGGAGACATTTGACATTCTTGGAGAGATTTCTCATACAAAGAGATATTTGGGAGAGATTTCATATACTTAGAGAGATTTGGGAGAGATTTGACATTCTTGGAGAGATTTCTCATACAAAGAGATATTTGGGAGAGATTTCACATACTTACAGAGATTTGACATTCTTGGAGAGATTTCTCATACAAAGAGATATTTGGGAGAGATTTCACATACTTAGAGAGATTTGCGAGAGATTTGACATTCTTGGAGAGATTTCTCATATAAAGAGATATTTGGGAGAGATTTCACATACTTAGAGAGATTTGGGAGAGATTTGACATTCTTGGAGAGATTTCTCAAACAAAGAGATATTTGGGAGAGATTTCACATACTTAGAGAGATTTGGGAGAGATTTCACATTCTTAGAGAGATTTCTCATAAGAAGAGATGGAGTGAAAACGATTGAGAGCGGTTTTGTGTGTGACGAATGTGAGTGTCCGGCTTCGCAATGCAAGGTCCGTAAACCCCGTTAAGCCTTGTTTAAGGATCTTGCATACTCCCGATGAGTATGCAACATTGTTTTATCGGTTTGGCTCGCCACGTACCACAGTTTTAGGTTAAGGAGATCTAGATGTACGTACTTTTCGATTTATGATCTCTCATTAGAATAGCGAGTTGTTTAGAAATTACATAACGTAAACTTTAGTACCTACGGGCAAATCGAGTTGACCGGTTTGACTTGTTGACTTTAGTTGACTTTGACTTGACCGAAAATTGATGGTTGTCACATCATCCCCCCGTTAGAGGGATTTTCGGCCCGAAATTTCGAATTTAGGCAAGGAGTGGGCATGAACAATCGACTGATTCTCGCGCTCCCAAGTGACTCCAGGTCCTTGGTTAGTATTCCAGCGAACTTCCACTAATGGGAAGCGGCGTTGCTGCGTTCGCTTAACCTCTCAGTCCGTGGTCACTATGGTTCTTTCACGAAGGTGAGGCTCTTGTGGAACTCGATCTCATCAAGGGGAATTACAAGAGTCTCGTCGGATAGATACTTCTGCAAGTTCGGGATGTGTCGGGTAGAATGTACTTTACTAAGCTCGCGGGAGTATATTGAAGTTGCGATTACAGGGCTGATTCTTACTAGAATCTCGAAAGGCATAATTATCTGGGGTTTTGGCTTTCCATGCCTTCCAAAGCGTAGTAAGCCTGCCCAGAGTGAGGCTTTCAGAGGAATTTGGTCTCTTATTCTGGAGTTCTAAAGGTTTCTTCCTCTTGCTTCTCTTCCCAGTCAAGGGTTGCTCCCTTCAGGGTCAAAGTCGTAAGGGGGTTCTGTAATTTACGAGAAGTTCCAAAGGAGCTAAGACGGTAGGTCAGCGAGACTCGGACCTTTGGCATATTCTTGTTGACGCCTTTGGTGCTGATTGTTTCTCAATGGTTTTTGATCAATTGAAAAGAGTCCTTAAGGATTTCCACATTGATAATGATGTGTCTTAGGAATTTGAGTCCTCAATTCCAACACTCGTATCTAGAGAACTTCGGGTAAAGCTTCTCTGATCGTATTGCTTTCGCAGTTTGTTGTAGCTGCTCTCCTTGGTTTCCTTCTTACTACGAGGGTAGATAAGCAAGTCATTTACAATGACAATGACTAACGGATCCTAGTAAGAATGGCATATCCTATGAATACTGCGAGCAGGTTGGTCCTATCTGAGGGGTATCACTACGGACTTGCAGCGTCCGTATCGAATCTGGAGGATTGTCCTCGGACATCCTTCTCCAATACTCGCGACTGGTGATATTTAGATCTCAGGTCCAATTCCTGAAGGGTACCTCGTTTCTTGTGGTTGGTCGGCCTATTCGTTTATGCGAGGCAGATAGTAAAGGTTTCTACTGGAGATATTTTCGGGGCCTCTGAAGTCGATGGAACTATGAGCAATTTTCCTTTCTATTTGAAGAATAAGACCGGAGTTTTCCAGGGTGAGAAGCTTGGTTCTTCAATTTCATTGTTGAGTAGTTCGACAGGTTTGACCTGACAGTTCTTGTAGCTCGGTAGGAAGCATGTGGGTTTGGTTTTCACGACTAGACTTTTTCGGATAGTAGAACATTCATTCGCCCTCCTGGGAAACCTTGGCCCGAAGTTCATGGCAGGACTCGTACGTGGTCCATCTATTATTAACTTGCGCATATAGGTCGTATGTGCTTAAGATTGGCAAGACATTTGGATGGGGGACTCTGTCTCAAATCCACAACCAGACATGGAACATGAATTAGGGCGGAAGCACACATCCAATGTCCGTAGAATCTTAATTATACATTATCCTCGCGTATACACATAGTAGTGGTGGACTAACCGTATCCGTCCCAAGCTTCTGTGCTTGAACCTTGTCTACTACATGTGTGTCATTCCCGAAAGTCTCCTGTAATTACTTGTGATAAAGTTTTGGGATGTATAACACTCATCTGGGGCGTGTTTTGGGGTTTCACCGCGAGAGATGACCCGGAGGTCCGTGCTGGACACGTTTATGGGAGACAAAGATTCCGACATTCGGTGAGTTAGGTGAAGGGTGCTTTTGTAGCCGTTAAATCGGAAGATGAGGGCTATATCCTTAAAATTGGATGATGACAACAATATCTTTTTAGATAACATGCGTTAAGCTGTAGTCATAAGAAGAGATCACTAGAGTGATAGTGTATCTCGTGTTACTTTTCCTTGTTCCGTTTTGTTTGATGTTATTAATACTGTAGATGATTTATACCACAGTGTCAAGTACTAGTAGTGGGTGTGTTTCGATAATCAGTAATGATACTTGACATCGTGATCCCTGACAGGTCTCCCTATGATCGAACGGTATATGAACATCGTATGAGAGTTGATGTTGGCCAGATTGTCGAGTGGGTGGTCCCACTTAGTTCTTACTGCTAGACACGGAATAGGAGTCAGGATGGAATTATTTGTTTCATGACTTAGGTAATTTGATTATAACTAGCCCCGATGCATGTACAAGTCATCACATCTTACAGGTAATGATCCTAAGATCATATATGAATGCCTTTGGTTTGATTTGTACGAGGGACTATTTTAACTACCCTTAGAAAGACATGGATTTTAGTAAGCATATAAAATTCATTACAAACATATGATACTTAAACGTTTTTGTCGTTGGAACATTACAAAGTCCTAATATGGTTCCCTGTTACCCTTGCCGGTTTGTTAGTTACACTCCTCCGGCTCCTCCGTCATTCTTCTCGGTTGGACACTCTCTCGTGAAGTGTCCCATTTCACCGCATAAGTAGCATACTGGGTCTGCCCTGGTGCTGGTGATTGGAGGGAGATGTTGGGTCGGGGCCTTACAGAAACGGATGGTATGTCCTTTCCTGTTGCAGTTATTACATTGTAAAATTCGGCAAGCTCCTTTGTGGTGGTAGTTACACTTGTTACACTTCGGGAGTGATCCATTATATGGTATGGCCGGCGTTTGGGTGACAGACCCCGTGGCTAGTGTCGCGGCGTTCATCGTGACTGTTGTTGTAGTGGCAGGTGCAGCTACGGATTGCTTTCTTCCAGCAAGTTTTTGAGGTAGGTTACACTTCTTTTTGTCCCAGAACTTTCGCTTCTTGTTCGTAGGTTTGTGGCCTGGGGTATTTTTGTTGGCGGACACCCGTTGGTGTTCCTGAATGTTACCACAATCTGTATTGTCAGTACCGCTTCCATTTCTGTTGCCGTTGTTAGCATTGAACTGCGCCATGACGGCTGCCACGGCTGCCGTGACTGCAGCCTGAAAAGTAGCAGAATCTATCTGCAGGGTTGGCGCCTTGCTAGTTGGTTGGTTGCCTCCTGGTGAAGACATAGCTCTATTCCACGATGAAAAACGAGTTCGTTAGTGGGAATGATTATCTTAAGTGCATCTCTATGATTTATATTTACGCATATAAATTCTTGCATAATACTGTACTATTCCTCGTGTTTCCGCTAACGTTCCTGAGACGGATTTATGGTAGTGAGTATAAGTAGGTTTCGTGCGGGCGTTAAGCTTTTACTCATCTTAGAATCATGTTTGTCCGAACACGCTTGGCTGAGGAGTTTTGATGGGACCCGGTGATTTAGCGCCTGAACGATCGCAGTCCATAGGTCTATGAAGACAGCATCCCCTCAATCATAAGGGTTAAGGGGAGAGACGGTAACTAGTCTTTAGAATGGCTATACGTTGCGAGTTTTCTAACTAAGTTTATCGAACTCAGTTCAATTTATAACGTATTTCGGTTGTTAAGGGCGTTCTGAAAACTGTTCATAACGGGAGTCTTTATATGGTAAACCCATGAATTTTTAGTAGTTCAGTATCTAAGTGAAACCTTGTAACTTGACCCAAGCTAGGTCCTTATTATGACCAATTGATGTATGCTTAGTTATATAATTAAGGCTAAATAGACCTTCGAGTCTGTTAGGTATGTCTTAAGCCCATCTTGTTAATATGACTGTAGTAATTCTGGTTTTGGTGAAATTTTTTGACCTAGATGTAGGTTTACCTCACATCTGTGCATGGAAAAGTTTTGATAGCAACTAGATCTCTTTTTTAGTATAACCGCTTAAATCATAGTGTCATGCTTACGCCTAGAATAGAGTAGCACCAACGCATACTCACGAACCTAATTTACAAGGTCTTGTGAGCGGTATGAACTCTACTTACGACGATCTGTCCCTTGCGATGCATGAGGCAAAGTCGATGCACCTTGAAAATCGATGCTTGGCTGCAATACTCCTCTCTTTGAATGTTGTGTGTCTACCCCGTTACTCTCTTGCCTCTGCCTGAGTGGCGATATGGTCCTAAACAGAGAGTTGGTCTCCGAAATAGTAGTCTCTTTCCGAGTCTCGGGTACGTGAGACAGTAGGGCCTGTAGTAGCGTGCAGTTTCCGAACTCGGGTTGTAGTCTACCTGCTTTAATCCCCGATGTTCGCGATCTGCCGGGTCTTCGCCGGGAGGGCTCTGTCAGTCGGTCTCCCGTGGTTGAGGTCATAACACCCTCGTTGATCTCCACATGGTGGTTGTTGTCATTGCTGTCGACATACAACCCTCGATCACGATTGCCCAATGGGGCACAGGTTCGATGTAGTCGAAACGGTTCGCGGAAACCCTTGTTATGCATGGAGGATTGATTACCTCCGGTTCCGCTTCTGATTCTCCTCATAACCATTCACCATTTCTCGGGTTTGGATTGGGAAAGTAGGGTTCGTCCGGTAAGTAGGATCTTGCTATGTTGTACTTGCGAGAATAAGAGTGGAAGAGATAATTACTAGGCGTCTAACTCTATAATTAATTACTTATAGGGGTGATCCTTATTAGTTACTTCTATAATGACATAGTTCATACTAATTACATATAACAAGATATGATAGACCTTCGAATAAGTGATCCTACCCTAGATCCACATCCAAACAAGGAAAAGGAAATAAGGCAATGACCACAAATTCTAAGTCTATGATTTCTATGTTATATAATATCTTAGGGTATCCACTTAGGGACTATAGATCTATTATTAAGGATCTATTTAGTTTTCATATAAGTAATTATAATAACGCAAAATACCCCTATGGTATTTCATTGTGGTAGTGTTGGTAAGTATTTAGACTTATTGCCATATCACAACCATTCTTGGGCATGTGCTAATCACTCCTTGGACTAGCATAGTTGATCAGGCTATGCCACTCCCAAGACTGACCATACATCCCCGAGTTTACCTGTGATATCCAACAATCATTGCTTTTGTTTTGTTCTAGAATGATGCTGACCTTAGTATTTATGCATGCATGTATACTTTTAATAAGAAATTATTTATTTCGAAAAGTATAGTTGTTTTAAAAACATTAATCATAGACCTTAGTCCCAATGCATTTATAGTTTGTATATCTTATGTGGTTTGATATACTGAGTTCACTATAAACAATGCTCTGATACCAATCTGTCACACCCCCAAACCAAGGATGGCGGAAACGTTTGGGGGTGGAGGACTTCATGTAGAGTATCACAACAACGAGTATAATAGTGCTCAAATTAAATACAACCATCATAAATATAATTGAAAAAGTTACACCAAAGTATATGTTTACATGATTTGAATCAATAACATTATGATACAAAATGAACTGTTTGACGATTTATCGTCCCATCCTCAAAACGTGGTTGATTTCCTGTTTCACTGAATTCCTGAGAATACAAGTAGTTTTGAAAAGTGTCAACACAAAGGTTGGTGAGTTCATAAGCTTTTGACAGTAAGAGTTTGAAAATCGATCTTTGTAAAGAGATGTATGTTACCAAGAAAAATCCAATATTTTCCTTACATAAGTTATGTGGTCCTAAATACCAGGACCGAAATCGAACAAGTATTTGTCATACTTAAAGATATAAAAGTGGTTTCAAATTGGCGTAAAACCCTTTCTGATTTGAGAAAAACTCTCGTAATGAATGGTGTGTAGTCTTAAATACTAAGACTGAAAATATACAGCGATATTTGTAATTGATATAAAAAGTGATTTTTAAATGAACATAAAACCCTTTTTTTAATATGAAGACGTACAAGTATTTTTCCATACTTAAAGTAATTTATGAGAGCTAAATCGACATAACTCACTAATTTAAAGTTAGAACCCGTAAATCTTATGATTTGTTAATACCACATGTGAGCTATCATAACCATACTTGACTTAGACGGCCTCGTAATTGCGACGTTCTTCAGGCGTCGCGAAACTGAAATGACACTTGTCACCACAGACCTGCTGGTCTAGCTGTTGCAAGCAGCTCTGGTGTGGGTTTGTCAAACCCAATATAGATCTATACACAACTATCACGTTCTCCCTACAAGAGACTCTGGTTACAATTTACAGGACTTTTTGATTTGGTTACTTTGGAAGTAACTCGAAGCGAATGACTCACAAATTTATTCATTAACAGATTTACGTGATCTAAACTGAAAACCTTTGGTAAAAAGTTTGAGAAGTAAATGATACATAAACTATACCTATTATAGTTTATCCAAAACGTTTGTAATGTATAAGAACTCTTTTATGAAACGCATTTGTGCTATGAATCCATAAACTATGCTTGTTATAGCTTAATATACGTGTTTCAAATGAATGAATATTCTTATTATGCATGACAAATTTTCAGTTTATGATGATAAAATTAACAAAGAAACACATTCAATACTTAGAACTTATTATTATACACTTTGCTCAACATAATACAAAGTGTTATGATAGTTATATGATGTTAACTAAATTAAACATTTCTACACTGTTTTAGAAAAGTCATAGAAAAATCATACGAAGTCGAAAACTAAATCCGTAAATTCTGAGAGTTCCCAAAATGTGTCTAGTTTACTCATAATTTTTATCAGGATTTTTAATAACCTCCAACTTGGGTGAAATAGTCCATAATCACAGACTGGTCCAGATTGGTGTTTGAAATGATATGCAGTTTTGTAAAACACACCATAAATTGTAGAAAAATCGCATGGAGATGAGCAAGTAGTCATTTTAAAGCTAAGACCAGGAACTACTTACACCTAAAACAGTTTTGAAAACAAAAATGTTTAAGTTGTCCAAAACAGTCCGTGAATGGAGTTGAACTTTTCTGATGAAGGCTGTTAGAAAAGTTTAGTTATGTTTTTGGTGTTTTAACTTGTATTCCCCCTCTAAAAACTTGAGAAAACATGAAAATGTAGGGGTATGAACTCACCTTGAGTGATTTCAGAAGATGAGTGTTGAAGAAGAGAAGTGTTCAACCCAAGAACACTTGAAGAATCACTTGAAGATTCGAAGATCTAACACGATTATGATGGAGTTTGTGTAAGATATCCATGATTTGAGTAGAAAGAAGTGAAATAATCATAAGGAGAATTGATTTTGCTTACCAAATGTGGAGGAAAAACCCAAGATCAGCCCTTGAATCTCGAATTCTAGAGAGAGGAAGTGAGAGAGAAAAGAGTTTGATCTTTTTGGTGAAAAGAGAGAAAATGAGAGAAGTGAGGAGAGAGGAGACTTTTCTAGCCTTTGACCAATTGTGTGGTTGGAAAAAGGTGGGAAAAGTACAATGAAGTGACTAGGTAAGGGCTGATGGGGAATAGTGACATGGAGTGGGTATGGGAGGTTGCTTGTGTCATAAAATAAAGGAAAGTCAACACTCCACCTTTGTACTTCACCCACTCTTTTGGATAAGGTTTTATCCTAAAAAAAATATGATAATTTAATAATTATGGTTCCTTATATGTTAAAATAAAGTTTTGGGTGAAAATCCCGTGTTAAAACAATTAAAAACGGGTCTAAAACGCGAAATTAGTCGAAAACCGGGAGAAAAAGGCCATTCCAGCGAGACCTCTCGGTCCTAGGCCGAGGTTCGGTCCCTAATGCAGCTAGGCGCGAAGCGAAGGGGGCGAGGAAGCGAGAGGCGAAGGGTCAGTCCGAAGGCTCGGTCCGAAGGGTCAGAAGCGAACTAGACCGAGGGCACCATGATCCGAAATGGACCGAAAGTTCGCGTTCGGGTGTGGCATGCGAGGTTCGGTTCTTTGAGTGAGGTTCGGTTCAGCAGCCTTTGGCTCAGAAGGGTTCGGGTCCTAAGAGGACTTTCGGGTCCTAAGAGGACTTCCGGGTCTTAAGAGGGGTTTCGGCTCCTTAAGTCCGTTTTTCGCGTAGACTTCCGTTTTTGGGCTGTTTTCGTCAAATTCGAGGGTCGAAATGCCCGAATGATTATAGAAAGTTGAGAGAGATTTCGAGAGAGATTTGGGAGAGATTTGACATTCTTGGAGAGATTTCTCATACAAAGAGATATTTGGGAGAGATTTCACATACTTAGAGAGATTTGGGAGAGATTTGACATTCTTGGAGAGATTTCTCATACAAAGAGATATTTGGGAGAGATTTCACATACTTAGAGAGATTTGGGAGAGATTTGACATTCTTGGAGAGATTTCTCATACAAAGAGAGATTCACATATTTAGAAAGATTTGGGAGAGATTTGACATTCTTGGAGAGATTTTTCATACAAAGAGATATTTGGGAGAGATTTCACATTCTGGTAGAGATTTCTCATACAAAGAGATATTTTGGAGAGATTTCACATACTTAGAGAGATTTAGGAGAGATTTGACATTCTTGGAGAGATTTTTCATACAAAGAGATATTTGGGAGAGATTTCACATACTTAGAGAGATTTGGGAGAGATTTCACATTCTTAGAGAGATTTAGGAGAGATTTGACATTCTTGGAGAGATTTCTCATACAAAGAGATATTTGGGAGAGATTTCACATACTTAGAGAGATTTGGGAGAGATTTCACATTCTTGGAGAGATTTCTCATAAGAAGAGATGGAGTGAAAACGATTGAGAGCGGTTTTGTGTGTGACGAATGTGAGTGTCCGACTTCGCAATGCAAGGTCCGTAAACCCCGTTAAGCCTTGTTTAAGGATCTTGCATACTCCTGATGAGTATGCAACATTGTTTTATCGGTTTGGCTCGCCACGTACCACAGTTTTAGGTTAAGGAGATCTAGATGTACGTACTTTTCGATTTATGATCTCTCATTAGAATAACGAGTTGTTTAGAAATTACATAACGTAAATTCTAGTACCTATGGGCAAATCGAGTTGACCGGTTTGACTTGTTGAATTTAGTTGACTTTGACTTGACCGAAATTTGACGGTTGTCACATAAACCCTACAGGTTGTCATTGATGATGATTTTCCATCAGAGTATCAGGTAGCATGTGTGCCGCGAGGTAGTGATTTACCATGAGCAGATAGTTAGTTGGGACTGAGATAGTCGAGGACCACGTTACACCTATTTGAGTATAGTAGGGCGTATTGTAGAGGTATCAGTGGGGAGTCCAGTCGAGTTAATCAGTGCAGTGGTTTTTCTATCTATGTTGGGTATTGAATATGGGAGTGGGTCCCTGTTCTTGGGATCATCCTTGTTTTGGAATGTCGGTTGATGAGTCGAGGTGGGGGAGTATGATGAGTTCGTGGTCCAGTCTATGAGTCAGTGATGTTATTGGACAGTTGAGTTGTTTGGTATTGGATTGGTACGAGACTTGGAACGACTAGAGGCAGTCGTGACGAGAAGTTCTTGAGGATTTCATCTAAGGTTCAGAGTTATGAGATCGATTGATTTCCTTAAAGGGGATTATCGGGCGTTGCGTAGCACTTTCCAGGGACAGGTGCGTTATTGCTGGTGAAAATAGTTCGTGAGGTTGTTGATGTGTCAGATAGTGATGGTTCGAACCCTAAGTGGGGGAGAACCGGGTGGTTTATTGAGAGAACTAGAGATTTGTGCAAGAGCGGTTAGGGGTTGGATACAGAAACCTGCGGCTTGAATTCATGAGATCAGGGTCATTGGTGATCAAGGAAAGGTGCAGGGCGAGATAATGCATGTGGTATATGTCTGAGAGAAGGATGGGTGTCCCCACGGCGGGTGGTCAATGGTCAGGAATCTGGTGGTGGTCAGAGTCATTTCAAGTGGAAGACTCGTAATGATGGTATAGCCAGTTGAGAACTTTTGGGTTGAAATATGGGTAGAAGATTGTCGAGTAGCCAACTCCCGGGCTGGGATGTGTATTCTTGCTTGGATTTTGAGCAGTAGTGGAAAGGGTTTCGAAGGATCATCAGTGTGTTCTGAAGGGTTATCGCCTTCCTTGTATTCCAATTGAGTGTTTGGATGCACTGTAGTTGCGCATTGAGTGAAACAGGAAATTATTATGGGTTTCAGAGGAAATGTATTGTTGTATGTGTATGGTGCTGGGAGTAAGGGAATCAGTGGTAGAGGCAGGACATTGTGATGCTCTATTAGGGTGTTCCGTGGTTTCCGCGTATAGCGTCCCGATTTCAGAGTTATTTAGAGTCTTGGGTTTAAGATGACTAGTGATGTATCATGCATCCACGGTTCCAGTGGGAGCCCTTCGTGTATTGTCATCAAGAGGGATTATTTAAGGAAGTGGATCTCCGCAGAGGTAGGTTCTGTGTTATGGCGGTTGTCGCCAGAGTCTGTAATGCATATCGGGGCAAGTGTGTGTGTAACTATCTATGATAGTCTTCGGTGCATGAGTTAGTGAACATAGTGTGGCGTTGTAATGAGAATGAGAGTATAGGGTGAAGCTACGGGGAGCCGTAGTATTCACCAGTCAGAGGGTGTTGTGATGCTACGGGGAGCCGTAGTACTCACAAGTCACAGAGAGAGAGAGTCGTGATGCTACGGGGAGCTGTAGTATTCGCCAGTCAGAGGGTGTTGTGATGCTACGGGGAGTCGTAGTACTCACAAGTCACAGAGAGAGAGAGAGAGAGAAAGAGAGAAAGAGTCGTGATGCTACGGGGAGCCGTAGTATTTGCCAGTCAAAGGGTGTTGTGATGCTACGGGGAGCCGTAGTACTCACAAGTCACAGAGAGAGAGAGAGAGAGAGTCGTGATGCTACGGGGAGCCGTAGTACTCACAAATCAGAGGGAGGGAGTCGTGGTACTACGGGGAGCCGTGGTACTCACTAGTTAGTTGGCGTTGTGATACTACGGGGAGCCGTAGTACTCACTAGTCAGAGGCTGTCGTAATGTTGTGGGAAGCCATAGTACCCACTAGACGGCAAGAGAGTGTGATGATGGAGTGTTCTCCGATAAGTGCATGATGCAGAAGAGTTTCAGACTTGAGTAGCCCTAGTGTTGAGTTTTTGGAGCCTAGTGGTTAAACCGGGGCGAGACTAGGGTCTCCGTCTCTGTCGGGAGGGTCAGCGAGGCGCGCGGGAGAATATGCGCAGCAGATGCCAGAGGTTAGAGCTGAGTCGATCTTCGATTGGATTGTATTTTTTTTATGAGGAAAAAGGGAATTTCGTGACTTGCGTGTCACTGGGCCGTGATAGTGGTCACGGGGAGGAAGTTAGTGAGGTGTTTTGGATCATGTTATGTGTGACCTTTGGGGGTTCAGCTGTGGGGCCAAAAGCTGACCTGGTGCTCGATATCGAAGATGAATATGAGAAATGAGCTAGAGTTTACCATGGTGATGTCTGCGGACACTTCAGAGCGAGCGAACGATTCAGATGCTCGAGGATATGTTCCGGGCATGTGTATTAGATTTCGGGGGGGAATTGTGGCCCGTATTTGCCCTTGGCAGAGTTTTCCTACAACAACAGCCATCATTAGTGCATCAGTATGCCACCCTTTGAGCTGTTGTAGGGAAGGGAGTATCGGACCCCATTTGCGTGGGAGAGGTAGAGCAACGTGTGATGGGAAGTACAGAGATCGTGCTTCAGACATCAGAGCAGATACAACAGGTCAGGCAGAGGTTGTTGACCGCTCAGAGTCGCCAAAAGAGTTATGCAGACAGGCGCCGGTCCGAGCTCGATTTTTTGGTCGGTGACTTTGTACTCCTAAAGGTCTCTCCTTGGAAAGGAGTGATCCGATTCAGGAAGAGGGGCAAGCTGGGGCCCCGATATATCGGTCCTTTTCGGGTGATCGCGAGGGTAGGCAGGGTAGCCTACCGGTTGGACCTACCTGCAGAGCTAGGTCAGATCCATGACACTTTCCATGTGTCGCAGCTGCGAAAGTGTATAGCCGAGGAGTCAGCAGTAGTGCCATTAGAGGATATTCAGGTGGATGTGGGCCTGAACTACGTTGAGAGACCGGTGGATATTCGGGATCGAAAGATCAAGGTTCTGAGGAACAAAGAGGTGCCTCTGGTGCAGGTCCAGTGGCAACACCGGAAGGGGTCAGAGCTCACTTGGGAGCCGGAGCGCGAGATGCGTGAGCAGCATCCGGAGTTGTTTCTAGAGTGAGACTTCGAGGGCGAAGTCTGATTCTAGTGGGGGGGGGGGAATTGTAACATCCGGATATCCAGGTATGGGAATTTGAGTATTTTATATTGGGGAATGAGGAGACTCGGCGAGTTGACGCCTCAACTCGCCGAGTAGGATCGCGTTTTGGGGACCAGTTTAATGAAGGGACTCGACGAGTCGGGTATTTAGACTCGCCGAGTCAGCGTTGTCAAGGAAAACCCTAATTGTTCGGGTTTGGGACCTATTTAAAGGCCCTTATGGCTTTCAGTGGCGGCCACCTACACCTTTGAGAGACTCCTATCGAACCAGAGAGCTGAGAGAGTGAAGAAGAGCCATTTTGGAGCATTCTTGAGGTGGTTGTGCAATGGAGTAGTCATTTCCAACAAAGGGAGGTCAAGGGGGTGTCGATTCAGAGCTTCTGAGCTTGCATCTTCACCATTGAGGTATCAAATCGTTCTCCCTTTTCTGTTTTGGGTAAGATTGGTGATTTTAGGGTTTTCTAGCTTCTTTTATGGCTTGATTTGTGGAGTATAGTGTCCCATTGAGTGTGAAGCCATAGATCTAGACCCAAAGAGGTCCAGAGAGTCCCTTCCATCCTGCTTTATGCATTCTATTTGGAGTTTTGAGCTAGGGTTGTTATGTAATGGAGGGTTTCACCCAAATGAGCTTGTAGAACCTTGCATGAGTGCCCAAGGTTCGACCTTTTCGTGGTTATTGCCTTTGAGGGAGTTAGATCTATGGTTTGCTGAAGCAGATCTGACCTCAGAAGGTCAGATGAGGGTTGTCATGGGAGCAACTCGCTGGGTCCATAGGCAAACTTGACGAGTCGAGTCGGGGTTGCCCCGCGTTTCATTGTCGAGTAACTCGATGGGTGGAGAGGGAAGTCGTCGTGTCTAAGAGGTTTAAAAAGGATTTAGAGAACCCGCATGGACTCGCCGAGTTACTCTTGTGTACTCGCCGAGTCTGGTCAGTGTTGACCGTTGACTTGAGTTGTCTTATGTTGACTTTGGGAGTTTTGGTCAACAGAGGTAATAGAGGTCAGGGAGGGGTAAAATGGTCTTTTACCCATTACCTGACTAGAGAGGGAAAGAGTAATCGCCGGTTAATTAGAGTTGGGACTTCGAGTACTAATTAGAGATATTTGCCTTATGTGTTAGGCGGTGGCAAGTCCGAGGTTCGCATGTGCAGATAATTGCTTTCTGATTTCCAGGTGAGTCTTATCACTATACTTTACCTTGAGTAGGTAACCAGAGTTATGTGACAAAGTATTTGTATGCTGTGTATGTTACGTGTTGTACTGCATTATTTCTATGTGATTTATGTTGTTCATGTTTAGAGAGTTAGAACCGGAAGGTTCCTAGAGTTAGAACCGGAAGGTTCACAGAGTAGGGTCCACGGACCCACAGAGTTATAGCCTCGAGTGGCTAATATGTGTTATGTGTGGTATTTTGGGGAACTCGCTAAGCTTCGTGCTTACAGTGTTTTGTGTTATGTGTTTCAGGTTTCTCTCAGGATCACGGGACGGCACCGGCTTGATTGTACACACCAGAGAAAGAGTCATGTTTTGAGGATCCTGGTTTATTATGCAAGTGAAAATGGAGTTATGTTTTGTAATTCGATTATGAATGAGATTTTAAGCAAAGTGTTTTTAAGAATTAAACGATTATTTTTAAATGAAAAATTGTTTTGAAATTTCCGGTGTTACATGAAGGCTCATTATGCATGTTGTTGTTATTGTTGTCATCACCTTTATTATTGGATGCTAGAGGTTGGTACTTTGGGGGTAACTCACTAAGCCTTCGAGCTTACATTTTATCTATTATTGTTTCAGGTACCTCAGCTGACCATGGCAAGGTGAAGGCGTGACATTCACATCCCCGTTTTTATGATTTTGGATTTCTGGGAACTCTGATATGAAAACATTTTGAAATCAATTAGAACTTGTTGATGTTTGAATAACTTTTATTTGTATAAAAATGGTTTTGGAAAGTTTAAATTTCTTCGAAATTTTTTTGGGTTGTTACAAGTTGGTATCAAAGCCTTGGTTTGAGTGAATTAGAGGAACATTCTTGTGAATCCAGTCTCAAATCAAGGAAAGAATTTTTTTCAAAATGATTTTCAAACTAAAATTCAATTTAAATGAAGGGGATGAGATGTGTACCGTCACTCGGAGCCAGTAAGTAGACCCCAAAATACCATGTTGTTATTTGATGTTATGATGTGTTAGAACCGCATGCTAGAGATAGGCTATGGATCTTCAGGAATTGCATGATAGAATTGCCTGATTATATGATGCCTGCTAGCTTAGGGTTTTCCTTATATGAGATTGACATCATTATTGCAGTCTATTGGTGTATGCATCACGGTTATGCACAATTAAGATCTTATAGCCTGAGAATACTTGATTTGGCCCTACGTTCTGTTCTGTTCTTGTCTGATGGGGGGGGCTTAGGGTAGAGTCAAATATTCGAAAGTCTATAGGGTCTAGCGTTATGCATGCCTAGCATACACTAGTGCTGCAAGGGTTGGTGGAAGTTTCATGAGTAGTTTGCATGAGGTCAGTTATGGGTGATTATTCTTCTCAAGGGTCGAGAATGGAAAGACTATCATGTATGTGTATACTAGGGTATTATGATGATACTTGAGACGAATATGGGTAGGTGTGGAAGGTAGTATGGGCCCGTACTACTGAAAGCACAGGACCCATATACGTGTCAAGGAAGTCGTAATCCTTAGGTTAGTTGGGGGTTGGTTCCCATTTCTTGGGATTATCTTATGTATTTATTGGTATGTTTTTAGTATGGTGATGACGAGGCGCTTTGGAGCCGCATCCGGATCAGGATCGGGGACAGGAGTTGACGGGCAGGGGGAACCACTACCGCCCGAGGTTATTGTTCAGATGGGGACGGATGAGTTGGATGCTAGGATTCGGGAGATCCTGCATGATGAGGTTGCTATTCTGTTTCGGGCACAGTTACCGGAGATGTTTGGGTCTATTAAGACCACCATGGTGGAGTATTTTGACGAGCGTTATGCGCCCTTGGCTGAGACGGCCGCTGCTGCAGCTACATTGGTTGTAACAGCAGCGAGAGGAGGAGCTGTTTGAGCCTTTCAGGATCGGGATTTCGACAACACTAAGCCCCCGACTTTTGATGGGATTCAGGATCCGATTATTGCTATAAGATGGTTGACCGACGTGGAGGGATGTTTCTTCACGTGTTCGTGCCCTGATGATCAGAGGGTGAGATGTGCTCTGAACCTATTGCGGTCTGGGGCAAAAGATTGGTAGAGATTGGTTACTGGATCATACACCGAGGAGCAGCGAGCTGCGATTTCTTGGGATTAGTTTAGAGACATGTTCAGTACCCGTTATGTTTCACGGGTGGAGAGGGAGAGACTGGCGCAGGAGTTCTTAGACCTGCAACAGGATAAGGAGTCAGTGGCAAAGATTACCAGGCTATTTACTGAGAGGGCGATGTTTTGCCCGGAGTTCGCGTCAGAGTAGGCACATATGACTCGTTATCTGGGTATGCTCAAGACGAATATCAGGCAGTTTGTCGCGACACAGAGGTGTAGTACATTATTGGAGCTCCAGGAGGCAGCGAGGAGACGCGAGTTGGAGATTGAGTTATAGTTACGTGAGGCGAGGCAGGCCCCAGGTCAGGTGCAGCCGGCGCCGAAGCGGTTCAAGGCCGCAGATTCTAGGTCGGGAGGGCAGCAAGCCCGCACTTATGGGAAGTGCAGAAAGGTTCATTCGGGAGTATATCGACTGAGTACTGGATGCCACAAGTGTGGCAAGGAGGGACATTGCGCACGGGAGTGCCGCCAGCCTGTTCCTACTCCTGATATGAGGATTTGCTATCATTGTCATCAGGTGGGTTATGTGAAGACCCATTGTCCACAGTTAGCTGCCAAACCGGCGCAGGTTCCAACGCCGGCTACCTTGAGGATCACGGATGGGAGACAGAGTGGTGCAGAGCCTCCGAAGGCTCGGGGGCGCGCTTTTCAGCTCATTGCCGAGGAGGCCAGAGCAGCACCAGATGTGGTGGCCGATATGTTTCTATACTCTATCTTGCTGAATACATATGATTTTCTATTCTAAACCATTGTGTGTACCTGTATTAGGTACGTTTTTAGTGAATTCTTTTCCTGCCTTGGTATTGTTCGACTCGGGTGCGAGTCGGTCGTTCGTTTCTCAGACTTTCGGTAGCAGACTCGGTCTGCCTTTAGGAGAGCTCGAGTGTTCCTTATTAGTCTCTATTGCCAGCGAGCTTAGGGTTTCTACCTCTTCAGTTTATAGGGATTGCACATTGGAGATATTGGGATACCTTTTTCCGATTAACCTGATTCCCATCCCCATGAGGGATGTCGGTGTGATTGTGGGAATGGATTGGTTGAGTCGGTTCGGTGCCATGATCGACTGTGAAGGTCAGCGGGTTACAATTCGAAGACCAAGTGGGGGAGAACTGGTGGTTTATGGTGAGGGCACCAGATCGGGTTTCAGATTTTGTTCAGCCGCCAAGGCTCGGCAGTATATTCAGCACGGGTGTTCAGGTTATCTTGCGTACGTAGAGGATACGCGGGTCAGCAGCCCCTCTCCAGTTTTAGATGTCCCAGTAGTCAGGGAGTTCATCGAAGTGTTTCCGGAGGAGTTACCCAGAATACCTCCGGAGAGGCAAGTCGAGTTTAGGATCGACCTGGTGTCGGGTGCAGCCCTTGTGGCTAAGGCGCCGTACCGACTGGCACCACCAAAGATGCAGGAGTTGTCGTCACAGCTGCAGGAGCTGCTAGGGAAACAGTTCATTCGTCCGAGTAGTTCTCCATGAGGATCCCCGATACTCTTCGTAAAAAAGAAGGATGGATCTCATCGGATGTGCATAGACTATAAGGAGTTGAACAAGTTAACAGTGAAGAACCGTTACCCACTCCCAAAGATAGATGACCTGTTTGATCAGTTACATGGGGCATCTTGGTTTTCCAAGATTGATTTGAGGTCCGGGTACCATCAGCTCAGAGTAAAGGAGGAGGATGTGGAGAAGACGACGTTCAGAACTCGGTATGGGCATTAAGAGTTTGTGGTGATGCCATTTGGGCTCACCAACGCGCCGGCGATTTTCATGGACCTGATGAATCGGGTATGTAGACCGATGCTTGATCGCTTGGTCATAGTGTTCATTGACGATATCTTGGTATATTCCAAGACCCGGAAGCAACACGATGAGCATCTACGGGAGTTATTGGGGGTTCTGAGGCGAGAACGGATTTATGCTAAGTTCTCGAAATGCGAGTTATAGTTACGAGAGGTTCAGTTCCTAGGGCATCTCGTTAACCGGGATGGGATTTTGGTCGATCCAGCCAATATCGAGGTCGTTATGCGGTGGGAGGTCCCGAGATGCCCCTCCGACATCAGGAGCTTTTTGGGTTTGGCAGGGTACTACCGGAGATTCATTCAGGATTTCTCCAAGATTGTAGTACCCACACTCGTCTAACGAGGAAGGGGGTGAATTTCCGGTGGGGCCCTGAGCAGCAAAGGGCATTTGAGACCTTCATGCAATGGTTATGCGAAGCCCCAGTCTTGACCCTTCCCGAAGGGGTGGAGGATTTTGTGGTGTACTGTGATGCATCCACCACAACATTGGGAGCAGTCCTCATGTAGAGAGGTAGGGTTATCGCCTACGCATCGCGGCAGCTGAAGCCGCATGAGTCGAGATACCCCACACATGACCTGGAGCTGGGAGCGGTAGTATTCACTCTCAAGATTGGGAGACACTACCTCTATGGGGTCCGTTGTACCATCTACACGGACCACAAGAGCTTGAGGTATATTATGGATCAGCCGAACCTGAATATGCGGCAGCGCAGGTGGCTGGATGTAGTCAAGGACTACGACTGTGAGATCCTTTACCACCCTGGTAAAGCGAATGTGGTTGCAGACGCCTTAAGCCGTAAGGCGGTCGTACCATCTGTCTCAGTATCATGCATGAGGGTATCACTGGATTCCACACTCGTGAGCTTGCTTAAAGGAGCTCAGTTAGAGGGTATGCGTAGAGAAAGCTGGAAATCAAAGAAGATAAAGGGTGAAAACGCCCGGTTTGAGCAGGACAGCCGGGGATTGATCACCCATTATGGTCGGGTCTAGGTTCCGATGGTTGGTGGAGTCAGGCAGATTATATTGGAGGAGGCTCATAAGTCTCGTTTCTCCATTCACCCGGGGGCAACCAAGATGTAACGGGATTTATGTTTGAGCTATTGGTGGCCGTGCATGAAGCGAGAAATCGCTGAGTACATGGAGAGATGCCTGACCTGTAGGATGGTCAAGGCTGAGCATCAGAGGCCGCACGGGAAGTTGCAGCCTCTTGAGGTTCCTATGTGGAAATGGGAGCAGATCGCGATGGATTTCATCCCAAGCTGCCGAGGACGGCAAGGGGTGTCGACACTATATGGGTCATCGTAGATCGATTGACCAAGAGTGCTCACTTTCTCGCCATTTGGGAGGGATCGTCAGCTGAGAAGTTAGCTGAGTTATACGTTCGCGAGATTGTCGCGCGGCATGGAGTTACAGTCTCTATTGTCTTGGATCGTGATGTTCGTTTCACCTCTCGATTTTGGCAGAAGTTCCATGAGGAACTGGGCACACGACTGCACCTCAGTACATCTTATCATCTGCAGACAGATGGCCAGAGTGAGCGGACCATACAAACACTTGAGGACATGCTGAGGGCCTGTGTTATCGATTTTGGTGGGAGCTGGGACTCCTACCTACCTCTCGCCGAATTCTCATACAATAACAGCTTTCATTCCAGTATAGGTGCCCCGCCTTTTGAGCTCTTGTATGGGAGGAGATGTTGCACCCCGGTCTGTTGAGGTGAAGTGGGTCATAAGGTTATGGGTCGGACTGAGGTAGTTCCGCAAACTACCGAGAGGATTCAGTAGATCAGACAGAGACTTCAGACTGCTCAGAGTCGGCAAAAGAGTTACGCTGACCGACGCCGATCGGAGTTGGATTTCCAGGTCGGAGACATGGTGCTCCTGAAGGTCTCACCCTGGAAGGGTGTGATTCGTTTCAGGAAGAGTGGAAAATTGGGTCCCCGGTTTATTGGACACTTCCGAGTGATAGCCAGAGTTGGCAAAGTAGCCTATAGATTGGATCTTCCGGAGGAGCTCAGTCAGATACATAACACTTTTCACGTTTCCCAATTGCGAAAGTGCATTTTGGATGAGGATGCAGTGGTATCGCTGGATGATGTTCAGGTTGATGAGCACCTGAACTACGTGGAGCAGCCGGTGGCTATTTTGGAAAGGAAAATAAAAATTTTGCGTAACAAGGAAATACCGTTGGTCAAGGTGCAGTGGCGGCACCGTAAGGGATCCGAGTGGACTTGGGAGCCAAAGTCCGAAGTGAGGGAGCACTACCCAGATCTTATCGCAACATCCGACTTTGGGGACAAAGTCTAGATCAATTGGGGGAGAGTTGTAACACCCCGAACCTAGCAGGTATATTCGAAACACGCTTTCTTTTGATTATTTCCTTTGATAGTCCTCGGAAAAGTATGTTGAGTCCCGGGGAGTATAAGGACTAGAGTTGAAACTTTGGGCCAAGGAGGGAGTATGCTAAGCGTACATAAGGGTACGCTGGGCGTACTAGGCACGCCCTAGTACGCTGGGCGTACTCACGTCAGGTGAAAAACCCTAATGTTCGGGGTTGGGACTATATAAACACCCTTATGGCTCATTCTTTTGCCCTACCTCAGCCTCCATACCTCAGAGAGCGCCCCAAAACCCTAGTTTGTGTGTGAAGAGTGTGTTAGTGTGCATCTTGAGCCTTGGAGAGTGGAGGTATTGCACTAAGAAGTTAGAGGAGGAAAGCAAGGCCTTAGATATGAAGTTGGGATATACCATTAGAGCTCCACAAGGTAAAAAGATTGAAACTTTATGCTTATATGCTTTAGATCTATACATTCTAGCTTTATGAAGGTCTTATGGCCCCTAGATTTCCCAAGATGATGCATGTGAAGTCTAAGACAAACAGGCCCTAAGTGATAAAAATCGGTCCTTTTTAGCTAGACTTGATCCATGGATGTGATAAGAAGGTCTTAATGGGTCAAGACTATGAGTTAAGGACTTTCTGGACGTCCAAAGTGATAAAGTCCGGAACTTTATGATTCTATGGCATATTTGGTCGATGGATCTGGAATATGGGTTCAAGAGCTCAACCCATTAAGCACTTATTAAGATTTTGGTAATGCCATGCATTGCCCCGCGTAAGATCTGTACGCCCAGCGTACGTGGTCAGCGGCCCCGGTGATGGTCAACGAAGATCTACGCTACACCCAACGTAACCGGAGAGGTACGCCCCGCGTACGCTCCCTGTTGGACTATTGGCTCGTGGGCTTAATGCCTTGGGCCGGTTATGGGTCAATTGAGTTTAATCCCTTAATGGACTATGGATATAGTCCTGTTTGGGCCAGGTTGGAGTAGTAGGTCTTGTGTTAGGCCTAATAGGATGATGGGCCCAATTTATTAAATTGGGCCAATAATGGACTTGGACAATTTGGGTCTCTTGATATCTTCAAGGTCTTGTTAAGTAATTCGTATTCTTTATCTCTCAGTCAAGGGTGTCGGGCGTAGCAGTTGAAGACTCTCAGTTTAGTTCTGCACTATTGCTATGTGAGTTCTCTTCACTATACCAACAGGGTCTACGGCACTAGGTCAGTCCCGTGGGATTTTATCCCGGAGTTAGTATGTGTTTCATATTCATGATCAGTTAGATTGGTACCCTGGTACTTATGGCATTAGGCGGTTATGATCTGTTGGATTGGTACCTTGATAGATAGAATGATGTTATGCGCAGCAGTTAGTATGATCTGTGCTTATTGCTTAATTATGTGCTATTTATATGTCGACATACGTGGATGGGTTGGGTTGAGGCGGTGTCCTGCTTTGTGCGGTTGAGACCAACATACCCGGGGCGGTCCGGATAGGCTGTAGGCCCGTAATAGGTGGTCCAGTCATGTCGAAGGCTCAGTAGCGGTCCAGATAGGCTGTAGGTCCGTAGGAGGCGGTCCAGTCATGCTGAAGGCTCATTATGCATGTTGTTGTTATTGTTGTCATCACTTTTATTATTGGATGCTAGAGGTTGATACTTTGGGGGTAACTCACTAAGCCTTCGAGCTTACATTTTATCAGTTATTGTTTCAGGTACCTCAGTTGACCATGGCAAGGCGAAGACGTGACGTGCACATCCCCGATTTTATGATTTTGGATTTCTGGGAACTCTGATATGAAAACATTTAGAAAGCGATTAGAACTTGTTGATGTTTGAATAACTTTTATTTGTATAAAAATGGTTTTGGAAAGTTTAAATTTCTTCGAAATTTTTTTGGGTTGTTACACTAGGTAATATTATATGCTTAAAAATTATCCTAATATTATATGTATGAATTTTGTGTTATAAATTATGCAACATATAAATTGACATACATTAAATGATATATGTTGTTTATAAAAGAATACATACATAGATTGATACATTATATATGTTGTTATACTTCATGTATCGACATACATTATATTAGTATATTTACTATTAACAAGGATATCGAAATGAAAGTCAAGTTGTTTAGAATTTAGACATTTTTAATTTACCCGGACAATTGTTTATATTGGAGATTGTATTTTCTTAAAAAGTTTGAATAATTATTGAAATTTATGATTATTTAACTAGACATATAAAGTTAAGTAAAACTGTTAACATATTTTATGAAATGTTGTGCCCAAACCACCCCATCCATATTACATTTACAGAAAAATTAGAAAAAAAAACAGCTATATATTCAATAATTAAAACAACGCTATTTTTTTCTTTCAAAAAAATCACTTATAATTTTAAAAGGTTTTAGAAAAAACAATTCATATTTAAATAACCATTTTAAAAAAAAATAAGGTTTTTAATTTTTTTTTTTCTTCAAAATTCAAAGTTCGTTACCCTTTCAAGTCATTATCCCTTTTTTAAATATATTTTTTCGTTACCAAGTGTTTTTCAAAGGTCATTACAAGTCAAATAAGTAGTTGACCAAAATCTTGCTTATAGTAATTCATACATTATGCAATAAAAATTGTAGTTATGAAGGATCACATTACTACAACTTGTGCACATCATTTACATACATAAGCCAATAACACGCAACGACTAATTTACATAGCCAATCCATAAATATTGATACAGATTAAGTAAGCGTTCAGTTTTAGCCACTTCAGCTGTATGAGGATAAAACTAAACGCTTATCTAATCTCTACCAAATGGTAGAAACAAAACAACTATGATAACCCAAGTACAAATCTTCATGACCAATCAATCTAGCAACCTTCAATGGTGAAGGAGAATTGCTTTGAACATTTCTTTTTTAAAGAGTGCTTCTATAGAACTTCAAAGTCCATTTCCTGATATAAGAAAGTCACATTTTATTATTAGTCGGTTATTGTTGGTTTTTTCTAGATAAAGTGTTGTCTGAATAAAAAATATTTAAGAAACACGAAGTCGTGAACCGAAGTGAAATACTCAAAGCAATGTTGTTTATGTATAAATTTAAATGATTAATTATGCTAAAAATTAGAATAGTTATAATGCTTTCATGGTTTCCATTGAAAAAAAAATGAATGTGTGTTTAACATATGTGGTTTTATATAATTTTTTTAATAAAATGATTATCTGATTCGAATTTTAAAAGTGATAATACCTGACTGCAAAATGGGCAAGTGTGATTTCTTTCCATCCACTCGAGAATGCACGAAAGGTGAAATTGATGGTTACATTTTGTTATAATTCTTGGATTCTCTTCATCATACTCTGCATATCATCAATGTTTGAGTTCAAATTTACATATTATCAACTTTAAAATTTTCAGAAATAGCAAATATACTTTCATCTATTTGTGTATCATAGCATCCTGATTTTATTTCTTTCTATACCTATACCTATGAATTTTTTTTCTTATCAAGACAATGTACTTTGAAAAATCTACTCAATTATAGTATTGTACATCATATTTCTTTATAATTAGAACATTAAACTTCGATTTTTTTCAAATTTTTCTGTATTTGGATGACATTGCTATAATTTGGTAGATTTTTCAAAGTCTAACATTGTAATAGGAGTAATCAATAGTAGGATGCTACAATAAACAAATCAAGAGAACTACATCGTTGTTTCTTGAATTTTAACCCTAAACACACAACCTTTGTCCCAAAATCGAAAACCATTTTGACTTTCAAGAGTCAAACCTATTACTCTTTGACTTTGAAAATCAGCAAGCTCCATTTTTTAGATGAAAACAACCGATATATTTTTTTTTTCAAATTTTTTAACAGCAGGCAATCCCAAGGTTGAAGACTGTGGGATTCAGTCTTGAAATTTCCGGATTAAAAATGGATTTTAGCAATATGGAACAGAGTAAATACTAGTTTGACCTAAAAAGTCAAAGTCAATATACCTTCAAAACAAGTGGGACAAACATCCTCCTCTTCTACTTTCGAAGCATCAAGACCTTTCGATATTTGAAATCCAACATCAACCTTCTTTGTGGACTCGACAAAAGGGGTGCCACCCTCGGCTTCACGGTCTAATTCCTTAACATTCACCGGAATCGGAATCGGAATCGGTTTCTGATAAGCAAGATCACAAAAGGATTGGTCATCAGGGGCGTTGTTTGTTGATTGTGGAATTCCTAAGACCACATCGAACGGAATTGGTGTTGGCGGAGATCGATAAGTGTCCGGAATTGACATGTCAAGATTTACATCGATATGTAGTCTCCCAGGAAATGGACCATTGTGGGGTGATGATGTTTCACTTTGCTCTAAAGGTGGTGGACACTACAATTGGAGTAAAAAGAATGGTTTTTTAGTAGAATTTAACATTTGATTCGCAAAATGATTTTCAGAGGAATGTAATTTTTCAAAGGAATTGCAAAAAGGAAATCAATAATAACTATTGAATAATTTTAAAACTTTCACTTGTAATTTATCTTTTTTAGTTTTTGTTTATTTAAATATGTATAATAGGGGTATTTTCGTCTTTTGATATAAGAAAAAAGAAATAATGGAATTGAATTCCTCAACTCGAATGGTAAAATCCTCAAACATGGATATTTTAAGCAATCTCCTGGAATTCAATTCCGTTAGTTTGGCAACCAAGCTAGTTGTGGAATGGAATTCGACATTCCCATTATCGATTTAGCCACTTAACTATTCCTTTAGTGGCAAATCGATAAAAATAAAATATTCAATGACTAAATGAGATAAAATGGTGACATTTGTGCCTTTTTGAAGTATAAAGAAAAGAGAAAAGATCCATACGTAGTAATAGACAGGTGTTCCTTGGAATTGGAATTTCCTAGATGAAGAACAACAACCTCCCATTTTTGGTTTTCTTTTATAAATTCATAAAATCTTTCCTGCTATTTTCCAAACCTACAATGGGTAAAGAAACTTATTATTGCAATACATATAAAATTACTTAACTACCCCTAACCCTAAACACATAATTATCGGATTCTAAATCTTGAAGTGGGAATAATCATTTTAAAGAAACACATCCAACATATAATCAAAACATACAAGAAAACACACATAAAGATTTTAATAAAAATCGCTAGATTTCATCAGAAAACACCTTGAGTTACATACATAAACACATAGACACCAATGAGATCGATCTAAAAGGAACAAAATTTCTGAGAATTTAACTCACAAGGACACAACCATTAGTTAAAAATCAAAGTTTTAAACCTCATAAACATTTGGCATATGAATACACATAGATCATTTTTACATGAACAATTAATCTCAAATCTACAAACATTTCTAACTAAAATTATAAAATCTCATCAGGAAAAATCATCAAAGAACACTAGAAGAACAAATCTCCCAAAATCAAACATACTAATTCAAAATTCAGTCAATAACTCAGCTCATAAGCATTCGAAACCTGAATAATACTAATAAAAAAACTTATAACGTTCAAACACCATACGAGAATTACCCATCAAGTTTAGATAATCAAAATCCTAAAACAAAACATACCCAGCGCAAATTTCAGTAAGATTTTAAACTTCCATAAACAAAAATCATAATTACCTAACAAAAGGCCTTACCTTTTATGTATCAGTTGATGAAAACGGCGAAGAAGAGGGTAGTGAAGCGATGAGAAGGGTAAAGCAAAGGGTTTTTGTTAACGAAATCCCACTACTGGTTTTGAAGTGTTTAATTTTAATAAAAAGGAATAAATAAAAAGAGGGAAATTTTCGGTGGAAAAAAGGGTTAGAGAAAGACAAACATCGAGTCAAAAAGACGGAATTTGATAGCCATTCTTCAGGGCGAATGTTGGCACTGTCGCTCACTGTGTTATACAGTACAACTCTGAAAGTGAAAACGTTGGGTCCCTCTTGCTGGCTGCTTTTCAATCAAGCCGCCAAAAAAAATAAAAAAAATTGGCTTCGCCCGGGTTCGAACCGGAGACCTTCAGTGTGTTAGACTGACGTGATAACCAACTACACCACGAAACCGATGAATATGTTATCCACAAAATCCAAATAACTTAAAAGAACACGGAAAAAATAAAAAACAAAGAAATGACTTCAACCGGGTGTGAACCGAAAAATGAATCAAATAAATGGCTTCGCCCGGGTTCGAACCGGAGACCTTCAGTGTGTTAGACTGACGTGATAACCAACTACACCACGAAACCGATGTTGTCTTTTTGAAACCGGACATTAATATTAACTGAGATTTGTATACTTAACTCACTGAGTCCTTTTCATATATTGGGTTTGGTTCAGGAATAATTATGGGTTGCATGTGATACAAAATATTGTATCAATGTGATGTTAAATAATGTAGCTTCATTAGCTAGGAAATTTGGATAATACAAAAATAGTTTGAAGAATTATGTTTCTTTTTGGGAAAAGGTATAGGAAGTACGTTAAATAAAGCAAATTTGGTTTAAGGTGGAAGTAAATATACATATTATGATATGTTTCGGTTTCAATTGTCTTTGAACTAAAACTTAATGAAGTTCAATTTGATCGAGTTTGACCTGGAATCAAATTCATGAGCAAGTTTGGTTAAATGTGGAAATAAAAATATACATATCATTATATGCTTCGGTGTCAATTGTCTTTGAACTAAAACTTAATAAAGTTCAACTTGACTGAGTTTGACTTGCAATCAAAGTTATCTTTTTGTAACTCTAAACATTTTGGTACGTATTAAAATTCTAAATTACTCTTTGGAGTATTATATGAATAATATAAAAATGTTAACACATTTTTTCTCGAAAAAATCATTTTATATTGGAGAATACAACTTTTTTTTTTGCATGTATAAAATAAAAGTGCCAGACAAAGCTAGCAAAAATCAATTACAAAATTCAACCTATAACTAACTTTTTTAATCAAGAAATCCAACTAAGAATTATGTTATTATTTTTATACATGATCTATTGAAACAACCAACTTTGAATCACATCAAACAACACGTTCTTGGTATTTTTTTAGCATCAAAAATGGTATTATTACGATATCTCCAGATCACTGATAATAACGCCATAACGATAGAATCCAAAACAAGCCTTTTGGAAGCCTGAATATTTTATGTATCCACCTATCCAAAAATGTCTTCCACAGTTGAAAACAAATGAATGTTCAAATCGGCCCGATAAACGTATGATTGTTTGTTTCTAGAAATTGCATACAACTTAGACATAAAGACGAGTTCAAGTCAACACCTCTATGAGCCAAGTTTGAGAAAATTGGAAGTCTATCCAAACTAAAGCCTCCAACAAAAAGTATTAAGTTTTTCTGGAGATACACTTGTTCCAACGAGTAGAAATATTAGAATGTGGCAAAGTGACATCATCAATATACTTACGTGTTTCATTGACTGTAAAAATCAGATTGTTCCCAATTTTCAATTCCAACTATCCTTTTGGCATGTAATCTGGACTGAATTGAGAAACTCCTTAAGCTCCCGAAACAAGCTCAACTCAGTCCTTCACGTGATCTGATGCCACAGTTCTAGCTCCACATCCTACCATTCCATCTATATTTCACCAAACAATCCCTATTATTTTTTAGAATAAAAAGTCTATGGAATCTAGTGAGCAAAGAATCCTCCCCTAACCAAGAATCTTTCCAAAAAAAATGGTAGATCCATCGCCAACTTGACTCTGCATAAATGAATTAAGAATGATCCCTTGTGCCATGAAAATAATTTATAGAATCAATTATACGAATCCAAACCCTGGTCAACGGTGGTCAACAGTCAACCTTTGACCCGACTCGTCGAGTGCCCTCGGGCAACTCGGCGAGTTCACCCGTGTCCACCCGTACTCCTCTAGTCCTGCTTAACACGTCGAGTCTTTCCCTTGCTCGACGAGTGACACCTGTCTTGAATCGTGGGGCCACCTCGACTCAACTCGTCGAGTCCAATTTTGAACTCGGCAAGTTCTATCGCGTACTTACGACCTCTAGATCCCTTCTGACTCACCGAGTCATTCCCCAACCCGACGAGTCACCAACTGTGTGATTTACAGGGAAACCTTAAACCTACTCGTCGAGTCTGTTCTTGGACTCGGCGAGTCCATGTCATGCACAAACCCAAATGACCTCCTGAGGTCAGATCTGTTCCATTAGTCTATAGATTCGACATTCCCAAGCATGATAATCACGTAAAGTTTATATCTTGATGCACATGCATCATCTACTTGATCCTATATGATTTTTTAGCCCCAAATATCATAACCCAAGGTTAATACCCCCATTGGTCTTCATAAAGCTTGATGAGTAATGCTCTTTGGACCTCTATGGATCCATATCTAAAGCCTCATCACAAAAAGGGACTAATTGGACATCAAATCTAACCAATAAAAGGGTCCAAGAAACCCTAAATCCATATGATCATCATAACAACAGAAGGGAAGTGTAACGCCCCGTTTTATTTAAATAAATTAATAAATATGAGTCCCAGGCTAATGTGTGAAGAATTTTGATAGTTGGGGGTTGTTTAGTAAATTACAGAGTTTATTTGAGAAGAATTTTAGAAGTAAGGGTATGCTTGGTAATTATTAGGATTTAAATTGTAAAGATTTTTAAATAATGGGGGCTAATGGGTAAGTTTCGAATTTAGTTGGAAATGAATTTGGTGGGGAGGGACTAATCTTGGATAAAGGAACGGAAGTTTGAATGGACACGGGATATACCCGTATCCCTTATCTCCCCGC
Organism: Lactuca serriola; assembly: GCF_051521515.1. Taxonomy (NCBI): domain Eukaryota; kingdom Viridiplantae; phylum Streptophyta; class Magnoliopsida; order Asterales; family Asteraceae; genus Lactuca; species Lactuca serriola. The sequence goes on from NC_136410.1 coordinate 303,045,707, forward strand.
ATCGCATCTTCAACCCTAAGGGATATGCCTCCAGCCGCCACCCCTCCTACTCTCTCATCTCCGGTCATAAGAGGTCGCCGCCATGCCATGGAACTGCAACCATCGAGACGAGCTGCCAGCAACAACGTGAGTCACCGAGAGTCTGTCGAAGACCGGGAAGAAACCTTCAGCCGCTGTGGTCGCTGCTGTCGTGTCATACGAACATCGCCATTGCGATGCTGGCTGCCGGAGGCGCTGGCTGCCGTTATTCTGTCGTTGTGTAAGTATTGGGCTGCCGAGAAACCTTCAGCCGATTCTTCTCTTTTCCCTCTCGTTCCTTTTGTTGGGTTGATGCCATGTATAGCGGCTGTGGTCACCGGTGGGCCGTGAACCACCGTTTCAGATTGCTCCGACGATAGCAGCCTCCTAGTCGGCTGTTTAGAGCTTGGTTCTTGGATCATTTCAAGAGGACCGCTGCCACCACCGTGAGGTGGTGGCTGTTATCACGAAAGCCGCCGTTGTGCTGCCTTTTTAGTGTGATGCCGCCACCGTGAGCCACCAAGGGAGGGTGGCTGGACCTTTGTGCAAATAGAAATCTTGTAGGTGTGTGTGTTTTGTTGTAGAAGGTGTTAATGGCCGGAAAACGGAATAGATGCCCACCATGGCCGCCAACCATGGTGGCTGCCGCCTTGTACCACCGCCGACCACCACTAGGGTGGTTGTGTGTGTGTGTTGGTTAGTTAGTGTGTGTGTATAAAGCATTGTAATTGTAATTTCCAAAAGATTAATGAAAAGATATGGAAAAACACCACCTTAGGGTGGTGGCCGCCACCGTGTGCCACCATTTACCACCACTACTCGAGGTGGTAGTGAGTGGTGCCCCACTAACAAACCCTAATGGGCCTAGAGATTAGTTTTGGGCTTATTGGGCCATGTTTGGGTGGAAAACCCTAATTATGAGTTTTGGGCCTTAGACTAATTGGGCCACTTGTGGGCCATTGGGATTGGATTGTGAATTAAGCCCAAACTATTCCATGCCATTTATCTAGTAGATTAAAGGACTTAATGGATTAAGTCCTTAATGGGCTAATTGAGAAAATACTAATATTTGAGAGATTATCAGCACGCGAGAATTATTTAATAAGTGAATATTAAATAATAATTATTAGCAGAAATTAATCAAAGCAATAATGGACTTAATGGATTAAGTCCCTAGTGTGTTAAGTCCTTAGTGGGTTAAGTAAGAAACACTTAACCCTAGTTATCATTTGATGTGAAACCCTAATTTCACTCGGGCTTTGTGTTGGGCCATCCGAGAATAATCAAATGGACTAGAGTAATTAGTTGGGCTTTAGGGTAAGGCCCATATGAAGGATTGGGCCTAATTTGGAAAATTGGGCCATAGATGGGCCATAGTTGGGGCCTAGATGGTTGTATGATATTGGGCCCTAGAATGATACATGTTGGACTGGATTGATCAATTGGGCCTTAAGGGAAGTCCATGTAGAGGTTTGGGCCCAATTTGGAAAATTGGGCCATATGTTGGACTTTGATCCCTAGTTGACTTTGGGCCTATGGATTGGGCCTTGGGATTGGGTAAGCCAAGCTAGGGGTAATGTAGTAATTATCCAAAGCATGTATTTTTAGTTATGTGTTAGAACCCAATTATTAATTGGGTGTTATTTGGTGTTGACAGTTCGGGAATCTGTCAGCCAGCAGCTGGGGTGGAGTCTGCGGGACTTCAGCAGTGTGGGATTGTGTCAACGGGACTTCAGCAGTGTGAGGTGAGTTTCCTTCCATTAGGAACGGGTCTACGGCCACAATGCCGGCCCGTTTAGTTAGCAGTAGTTCCGGACTTCAGTCCGATGCAGTAGTTCAGTATGCTTGGTGTCTTTGTTATACAGACATGGTATGAGTTATGTGTTCCGGACTATGGTCCGATGCAGTATGCAGTATATGTGTTTATATTATATGCTATGATTATGTTATGCTATGTTCAGTTAGTTCTGGACCTCGGTTTGATGCAGTAGTTAGAGTGCTCGATGTCTTTGTGATTCAAGCATGTTTCGTGTTATGTGTTTCGGACTCTGTTCCGATGCAGTATGCAGTATATGTATTCATGCTAGTTGATATTTTATGCTATGTTATGTTCAGTCAGTTCCGGACTTCGGTCCGATGCAGGGGACAAGGTCCCAATCAATTCCGGACTTCGATCTGATGCAGAGGGCAAGGCCCTGGTTAGTTCCGGACTCCGGTTCGATGCAGTTTCCGAACTTCGGTCCGATGTAGAGGGCAAGGCCCTGGTTAGTTTCCGGACTTCGGTCTGATGCAGAGGGCAAGGCCCTGGTTAGTTCCGGACTCCGGTCCGATGCAGTTTCCAGACTTCGGTCCGATCCAGAGGGCAAGGCCCTGGTTAGTTTCCGGACTTCGGTCCGATGCAGTGGGCAAGGCCCAGTAGATGCTTTATATGTTATTATATGGTATGTGGTAGTTTGGGGGAGCTCACTAAGCTTCGTGCTTACGGTTTTCAGTTTTGGTTTTAGGTACTCAGTTTTCAAAAGAGGAGCTCGAAAAGATTGCAGTACACACACCATTTGTTCAGCCTGGGATGTTATACTCTTATATGACGATTGATGAACATGGTTTTATTACTAATTTTAAAACGAAATTTTCAAACTGTATTTTTGGGATGTTTCAAGTTGGTATCAGAGCCTTGGTTTGAGGGATTCGGGCGCACTCCCGAGTGTGTCTGAACTCAAACTAAGGAAGTGGTATAGAGTTTTCAAGAGAAAAACCATGGTTACAAAAGAATTTTGAGAAAAGAAAACAATTTTAGAAAAAGTATAAAGAAAAGAGTTTTAGAAAAAGTGAAAAGAGTTTTGAAAAGAGAAAAGGGTGTGGTGCATGCAATCAGCCGAGCTCAAGTAAGTACTCCCAAATTACCCATACAAGTTTATGTTATGATTGTCAGTTTCAGTTTCAGTAGAACAACATGTTAGAATAGGACTAAGGATCTGGGAGGATGCCTTATGTGCTTGCTTTATATGTTCCAGCTTTATGAGAATTGCATGCTAGTATTGAGTAGAGAGTTGTAGGATAGCCTGTTTAGGTTATGCCTGATAGTATGAACTTAGCATTGTATGCTAGTACAGTTTCTTGTCATGAGAATAGAATTGCTTGAGTGGTTTCCTGTGTCTGAATGTTGCTTGCTTTGTGCTTTGTGGGACTCTGAGTGATGGGAGTTAGCCATTAGGTGAATACTTTACGTCACATGTGATCAGGGTTGAATAATCTCAGAGTGCTGGATTTGGCCCTATTGCGTAGCTCTTGTCTGAGTCTAACCATTGTAGGGACGAGTCTTTTACTCGAAGGATTATCTGAGCCTCGTCAGATGTGATGGTATTCAGGTAATGGCTAATTGGCATTACAAGGAGACCTTTAGCAGCTGAGGACTGGTTTGGGTGGAGGCAGAGATTTCCCTAGGGCAAGCCTAGGAAGGTAGTAGCAGAGATCAGTAGCAGTAGAGTGACTTGGTGGAGTCGAGGCAGTTCTTGAGGAAAGTACGGATAGATGTGGAAGGTAGTATGGGCCCATACTACTGAAAGCAGATGATCCCTACTCGAATCAAGGAAGACTGAGATGAATCCAGGGAACTTGTAGTGTGTGAGATCCCTCGAGTTTGGATGAGTATTGTGATGTTAGTGATGACATGTTGTCGAGTATAGTGACGCTATGTGGTAGACCAGATGGTAGTTCTGGTGTCGACAGGGGATCAGGCTCGGACTCTGGAGCCGGGCAGATTGATGATCAGATGAGGGAGTTCATTTCATCTGAGAATTTCACGCAGTATCATTGACTAGACTCCTGTGATCCTCAGTGTGATCAAGGAGGGCATTATAGAGATTTGTGATGAGAGGACGAGTGCATTTTGCACTGAGATAACAGTCATGATAGAGACCTGTACGTTGATGTTTTGAGAATTTAGAGTTTGTGAGGCTTCAAATTGTCATGGGGGTTAGCGGACCCATTGTTAGTAGTAGATGGTTGGCGGATGTCACCAACGCTTTTCGTACCAGACATTGTCTCGAAAGGAGACAAGATCTAACTTACTTCCTATCTCCTAAGGGATAGAGCACGAGATAGATAGGAAGAAGTTGGTAGTGAGTTGAGTGATGATGCGGTTAATGCTATGTCATGGGATGACTTTTAGACCAGATTCTGGGCAGAGTGTACCCAGGCGATTGAGGCGCAGCAGTTGGCACAAGTGTTGTTAGATCTCCACCAGAAGACTGAGACTGTGGCAGAGATCACTACCAAGTCTCGGGGAAGAGCTTATATGGTACCAGTATGCAGCAGATGAGGAAATAAAGAAGGTAAGTTATCAAAACATACTGTAGAATGATAGCGGAGAGATCATGAGTATCTCGGGGTGCAAGACCCTGAATGATATGACTTCTAGAGCTTGAGAACGGGATAAGGACTTGGAGCACATTGGTAAGAGGGAACCAGATCAGTTGCTCATATTGAAGGGTCTCGAGAGGAGACCCAAGATTTCGGATTAGCTTTCGAGAGACTAGTAGGACCAGATTCGGTGTAGCACTTGCAGGAGTAGGGAGTACAACATCATCTTGGTTTATTCCAAGACTGAGGAGTAGCACGAGAAGCACCTGAGGGAGGTGCTAGAGACTTTGAGGAGGGAGAGAATTTTCTCAAGGTTCTCTAATTGTGAGTTCTGGTTGCGCGGGGTGCAATTTCTTGGGCACCTTGTCAATCAGAAGGATATTCTAGTCGATCCGGCCAAGATAGAGGCCGTGATGCAGTGGGAGATTCCGAGGTCTCCAATTGAGATTCGGAGCTTCCTAGGTCTAGCGGGTTACTACCGGAGATTTATTTGATTTTTTAGAAGTTGTGTGATCTTTTGGATTAGCTAGTGTTGAAACACTAGCAATGGTAAGTGTGGTTTCTAGCAGATTGGTCATGGGTGGTGAGAAGGATCGGGAATTCTTCCAGTTTTGTGTGCGATAGGGCATTAGCTGAATCAAAGTGGTGGAGAATCGCCCAAGGATTCAGAAGCGGGAGCAGTTTCGAGACTAGGATAAGTTTCACATCTTTATTGGGAAGGAAGATAGCCCAAGCGGTTGTATGGTTTGAGGATAGTGTGAGATGGAAGTTCGGAAAAGCTTGCTAATAAGGAAATCGCATTCTCGGAATGGTTGCTAGCAAGCCTTAGGGAATCCGGTTGGGGATTCCAGTCAGGACAGGAGTTCAGCTGAGTGCGGGTCAAGCGCATATTCGACCCAGTATAGATAGTATCAGAGTGTTATAAGTCTGCGGGTGTAGCCGTAGCATTCACTAGCAGTCAGATAGTATCAGAGTGTTGTAAGTCTGCGGGTGTAGCCATAGCATTCACTAGCAGTCAGATAGTATCAGAGTGTTGTAAGTCTGCGGGTGTAGCCATAGCATTCACAAGATTAGCAGATAGTGCTAGAGTGATGTAAGTCTGTGGGTGTAGCCGCAGCCTTCACTAGGTTGGTAGATAGCGTGAGTGTGTTGTTAGGACGCGGAAAGATCAGTAGTACCCACCAGTTTGGGTATAGCAGTGAGGAAATGGAAATCCACGGATTGGATTTCGGAATTTCCCAGACGGATGAGACCTGGTTAATCCAGTGATAAGATTGTAGAAGCGTCGCTATAGAGATGAGAGCAAGGAAACAGTGGACTGCTTAAGGTCATTTATGACATAAGGCTACAATTGGTGATGTAGAAATCGCGTTTAGCCTTGGGTTTGGTGACGTCAGGATTCGACGCATGGAACCAATCAGTTAGAGCAGAAGGCCGTTAGGGCCACAGTGACGAGATAACTAGTAGCAGCTAGATCCATAGAAGGATTTCGTTCAGAAGTCGTGCGAGGCGGCTAAGTAGGGAGTCCTTTGGCTCTGTAGTTGGGCTGGAACGTGATAGTTCAGATGATTGGTGGAAAATTGAGACCAGGTAGGTCTCGGTAGATGTTGGGAAGCAGCCATGTGGCAACATATAGTTTCAAGCAGTTCAGTGTTTCAGGCGGTTCAATGTTTCAGGCGGTTCAGTGTTTCAGGCAGTTCAGTGTTCAGGCAGTTCAGTGTTTCAAGCAGTTCAGTGTTCAGATAGTTCAGTGTTTCAGGCAGTTACAACTTTTGTGCAATGTTAGTAATTGTGCCCTAAGTTGCAAGTACAGACAGGATAGCTGGTTTATTGGGAAGTGACAAGTCACTCACAGTGGAAATAGCTGAGCATTGGCCAAGTATAAGTGATCTACATGGATAATTAAGTTTGTGAACCTGTTTTGTAGTGGGAATTTTCAAGCTAGTAGAAGTTGAGTAGTCAGTTGAGAGATAAGCAGGCTGGTTTCATCGATAATAATTTTGGTATGAGTGGTCTGTCAGGGAATCAGACCATCTCAAGGCAGCAGATATCAGCCGGAATAGATGTGATCTTGTCGCGAGGGTTGGTTACAGTTACCCTAGAAAGGCTAGGGTGTGCCCAGGATGGTGACCGGGTTACTAGAGTGGTTTGAAGCGAAAGGAATGATTTCGATGACGAAATCTAATTTAAGTGGGGGAGAGTTGTAACACCCCGTTTTATTTAAATAAATTAATAAATATGAGTCCCAGGCTAATGTGTGAAGAATTTTGATAGTTGGGGGTTGTTTAGTAAATTACAGAGTTTATTTGAGAAGAATTTTAGAAGTAAGGGTATGCTTGGTAATTATTAGGATTTAAATTGTAAAGCTTTTGAAATAATGGGGGCTAATGGGTAAGTTTCGGATTTAGTTGGAAATGAATTTGGTGGGGAGGGACTAATCTTGGATAAAGGAACGGAAGTTTGAATGGACACGGGATATACTCGTATCCCTTATCTCCCCCACATCGCATCTTCAACCCTAAGGGATATGCCTCCAGCCGCCACCCCTCCTACTTTCTCATCTCCGGTCATAAGAGGTCGCCGCCATGCCATGGAACTGCTACCATCGAGACGAGCTGCCAGCAACAACGTGAGTCACCGAGAGTCTATCGAAGACCGGGAAGAAACCTTCAGTCGTTGTGGTCGCTGCTGTCGTGTCATACGAACATCGCCATTGCGACGCTGGCTGTCGGAGGCGCTGGCTGCCGTTATTCTGTCGCTGTGTAAGTATTGGGCTGCCGAGAAACCTTCAGTCAATTCTTCTCTTTTTCCCTCTCGTTCCTTTTGTTGGGTTGATGCCATGTATAGCGGCTGTGGTCACCGGTGGGCCGTGAACCACCGTTTCAGATTGCTCCGACGATAGCAGCCTCCTAGTCGGATGTTTAGAGCTTGGTTCTTGGGTCATTTCAAGAGGACCGCTGCCACCACCGTGAGGTGGTGGCTGTTATCGCGAAAGCCGCCGTTGTGCTGCCTTTTTAGTGTGATGCCGCCACCGTGAGCCACCAAGGGAGGGTGGCTGGACCTTTGTGCAAATAGAAATCTTGTAGGTGTGTGTGTTTTGTTGTAAAAGGTGTTAATGGTCGGAAAACGAAATAGATGCCCACCATGGCCGCCAACCATGGTGGCTGCCGCCTTGTACCACCGCTAACCACCACTAGGGTGGTTGTGTGTGTGTGTATAAAGCATTGTAATTGTAATTTCCAAAAGATTAATGAAAAGATATGGAAAAACACCACCTTAGGGTGGTGGCCGCCGCCGTGTGCCACCATTTACCACCACTACTCGAGGTGGTAGTGAGTGGTGCCCCACTAACAAACCCTAATGGGCCTAGAGATTAGTTTTGGGCTTATTGGGCCATGTTTGGGTGGAAAACCCTAATTATGAGTTTTGGGCCTTAGACTAATTGGGCCACTTGTGGGCCATTGGGATTGGATTGTGAATTAAGCCCAAACTATTCCATGCCATTTATCTAGTAGATTAAAGGACTTAATGGATTAAGTCCTTAATGGGCTAATTGAGAAAATACTAATATTTGAGAGATTATCAGCACGCGAGAATTATTTAATAAGTGAATATTAAATAATAATTATTAGCATAAATTAATCAAAGCAATAATGGACTTAATGGATTAAGTCCCTAGTGTGTTAAGTCCTTAGTGGGTTAAGTAAGAAACACTTAACCCTAGTTATCATTTGATGTGAAACCCTAATTTCACTCGGGCTTTGTGTTGGGCCATCCGAGAATAATCAAATGGACTAGAGTAATTAGTTGGGCTTTAGGGTAAGGCCCATATGAAGGATTGGGCCTAATTTGGAAAATTGGGCCATAGATGGGCCATAGTTGGGGCCTAGATGGTTGTATGATATTGGGCCCTAGAATGATACATGTTGGACTGGATTGATCAATTGGGCCTTAAGGGAAGTCCATGTAGAGGTTTGGGCCCAATTTGGAAAATTGGGCCATATGTTGGACTTTGATCCCTAGTTGACTTTGGGCCTATGGATTGGGCCTTGGGATTGGGTAAGCCAAGCTAGGGGTAATGTAGTAATTATCCAAAGCATGTATTTTTAGTTATGTGTTAGAACCCAATTATTAATTGGGTGTTATTTGGTGTTGACAGTTCGGGAATCTGTCAGCCAGCAGCTGGGGTGGAGTCTGCGGGACTTCAGCAGTGTGGGATTGTGTCAACGGGACTTCAGCAGTGTGAGGTGAGTTTCCTTCCATTAGGAACGGGTCTACGGCCACAATGCCGGCCCGTTTAGTTAGCAGTAGTTTCGGACTTCAGTCCGATGCAGTAGTTCAGTATGCTTGGTGTCTTTGTTATACAGACATGGTATGAGTTATGTGTTCCGGACTATGGTCCGATGCAGTATGCAGTATATGTGTTTATATTATATGCTATGATTATGTTATGCTATGTTCAGTTAGTTCTGGACCTCGGTTTGATGCAGTAGTTAGAGTGCTCGATGTCTTTGTGATTCAAGCATGTTTTGTGTTATGTGTTCTGGACTCTGTTCCGATGCAGTATGCAGTATATGTATTCATGCTAGTTGATATGTTTATGCTATGTTATGTTCAGTCAGTTCCAGACTTCGGTCCGATGCAGGGGACAAGGTCCCAATCAGTTTCGGACTCCGGTTCGATGCAGTTTCCGAACTTCGGTTCGATGTAGAGGGCAAGGCCCTGGTTAGTTCCGGACTCCGGTCCAATGCAGTTTCCAGACTTCGGTCCGATGCAGAGGGCAAGGCCCTGGTTAGTTTCCGGACTTCGGTCTGATGCAGAGGGCAAGGCCTTGGTTAGTTCCGGACTCCGGTCCGATGCAGTTTCCGGACTTCGGTCCGATGCAGAGGGCAAGGCCCTGGTTAGTTTCCGGACTTTGGTCCGATGCAGTGGGCAAGACCCAGTAGATGCTTTATATGTTATTGTATGGTATGTGGTAGTTTGGGGGAGCTCACTAAGCTTCGTGCTTACGGTTTTCAGTTTTGGTTTCAGGTACTCAGTTTTCAAAAGAGGAGCTCGGGAAGATTGCAGTACACACACCATTTGTTCAGCTTGGGATGTTATACTATGATATATTTGACTGTTGTTAAGATATTTTGAGATACATTCTTTATGATTCTTATATGACGATTGATGAATATGGTTTTATTACTAATTTTAAAACGAAAATTTCAGACTGTATTTTTGGGATGTTTCAGGAAGCCGAATTACTACCTCAAATATGATGCCCTGAGCTCCAAATCCACAGAATGGCAACCTCCTTTGCTTCCTTTTGGCTAGAACCTCCTTCTTCTTGCTAAACAACACCCCAAAGGTCAAAAATGACTCCCCCTCTCTCTCTCAAAACGCTCAAGCACTCTAGGGTTTCTCTCAAGGGATTGATAGCCGCAAATGACGGCCCTAAGGGCCTTTAAATAGGCCCTAAATCCGAGAGATTAGGGTTTCATTAAACAGCGCGGACTCGCCGAGTCTGGTCATGATCCGGATAAGAAATTCGCGACCCTACTCGGCGAGTCTAAGCACCAACTCGCCGAGTCCCTCCACAAACTCCAAAATAAATTAATAAAATAATATACCTGGGGATCCGGATGTTACAAGTGACTTACTGTACAAGGTAATTTGGGTATTTTTTTCAGATTAGGGTACTTTGGTAATTTTGTATTTTATATTGATTAAGAAAGGAAAATTAACATTTATTATGGTATTATATTATTGCATTTTATAAAAAAGTATTATGTTATTAAATTATTTTTTAAGTAAATTTACTGTTAGTGACATATATTTAAAAATCTATTATGTTATTATATTATTGCATTTTATAAAAATTATATATGAAAGGAGTTGTGGTATAATCTTATTTTATATAATAATAGTTTATAAGGTATGCAGTATTTAATTGCGATAATTTAAATTTTCAATTAGGTTATGTAAATCCTTTTTGTGGGCTTTGGTTATAAAGGATTGTAACACATAATTTGTGGGCTATGGGAATTATCAGGGATTCCTTGTGTTCATGCAATAGCTGCAATGTTTTACAATCAGCAAAATCCATAGGATTTCATCAGTCCTTGGTTTTCAAGTGAAAGATTCAAGGAGAGTTATGCTACTTTTTTACAACCTATGAATGGTAGCAACCTGTGGCCAACAACTCCTTATGAAAAACCTTTGCCACCTATGTCTAGGCGGATGCCTGGGAGGCCTACTATGAACAGGAAGAAGCATGCCAGTGAGAAAGGAGACAACGGATCTAGGAAAAGAACTGTTAAGTGTAACAATTGTCAAGAGTTTAGACATAATAAAAAGTCATGTAAGAATCCTACAAAGGAGCCTGAGCCCAAACCAAAAAAGAAGATAGGAAGGCCAAGTGTGGAGAAGATTGAAGGTACTTCAAAATGACCAAGAAAACAAAAAAAAAAAAACTAAAGTTCTAAGTGCATATTCACAAGCAGTTGCTGATTTGAGGGAGTCTGGATACATTTCCCAAGAAATTGAGGAGCTAATGGGTACAAGGGATGATGTTACCCAAGAAACTATTACCCAAGAAACTGTGCAACTACCAACAATGGATGATGTCGCATTTGAAGCACAAGGCATTGAAGAAACACAAATGGATGATGTAACTTTTGTACCTGAAACTATTGCACCTGGTTCGACCCCGGCCGAACCAATGACATTGGACTAATAGAGTAGAGGTGATTGTATTTTTGTAGAGGGGGTGGGGGTATTTTTGTATAGTACCATTAATATGACCATTTTGGTCTTTTTATTGCAACTTATTATTTGGCCTTTTTGTAAGTGTTAATGATGGCCAAGTTCACACCCACATGTTATTTAGAAACTGATCCACTTTGGATTAACATTCCCCTTTGTAAACTGTTTATGAAATGTTGTGTACTTTGTTTATTTTCTACATTCCTTTTTGTCTTTTTCTTATTAGGACATTCTACTTTCAAATATCTATCAAATTATATCATATTAGTTTATAATAAAGGCCCAATAACAGCCCCCATATTAACAATTTTTTTTTAACTTAACAACCCTTATATTAACAGGTTTTTTTTTTTAATAAAGTTACGCTTTTAGGAAAAACCAATTTTTAACTTAACAGCCCCCACACCATTTTCTGAAACAACATTATTTTGTATATAAAAAACTACAAAATTTAATAATGAATGAATGTAAACCTTAAAAGGGTAAAATTGGAAACTGAAAATAACATATATAGAAAAGTACTTATATTCTCATACAAAACATAACCAACTATTTTGTCATACAAAACATAACCAACCTTAAGATGACCAATGTCAAGACAACCTTAATTCATCAAAAGTAACACAACCTTAAGATGATAAATGTCAAGACAACTACCAAGAATACCACAATCCTAACATACTTTACTCTTCGTTCTTCACATTCTAAACACGCTTTTTTCTTCAACTTTAACTTTAATTCTTTGATCTCATCTTCCATACCCTTCATATCATGGTGCATATTGAAGAGTAGATCCTTGTACCTTTGGATTGTAAGTTCATCATCAATCCACATGAAATACTTGCAATTCATACTTTCATCCTGCAAAAGAAGCAACATTTACATATCATTACATGGTATAGCTTCAGGTTTATATTTGGACATCCAAAAAAAATTTTACAAACATTTTACCTTGTAATTTGGACATCCATAAAATCTTCTACCAGGATTCTTTGCAGTCCATGATGTAAACATAGGAGCTTCTTCATTACACTTGCACAATTCAACTTCACCATTCCTTACTATCCTTCTACTTCTGATGCTCTTGATACTTGAAGAAGATGACATTTTTGTGGACTAACAAGTTGGTGAATCAAGCAAAGAATGATCAATTCAGGTTTATATTCATATATCAATTCAGTTTTATAAACCTGAATTAACATCAATAAACATCAATTCGGTTTCATATAACAAAGTTTTCAACACATTACAAATATGTGCATACTAAAAAAGACTTTTTGTTAGACTTGTGCATACAAAAAAAAACTGAATTTGACATTCAAATTATATTGTAAGGAACCTGATTTTGGCATTCAAATTATATTGTAAGTGGTAATATAAATATAACTCATTCGTAAGAAGTGTGGAATCAACTTTGTTTCTAGCGCCAGGAACCTGATTCTGTAGTTCTATCTGTTTCAAGCAATTGTATTTCATGTTTCGCAAGAAACAAAACAATCTTGAAAGGAGTGTGGAATTTGTTGGTTAAAATAAAATCCAAATAGTTGTTGATGGGGAATTCCTTCGCAGATAGAGGAGAAGAAACCCACTTTACAAATCAATTTTTTTAGTATGCACAAATCTAGATTTTTAATTAAATTGATTTATAATCATGGGAATCTAAGCAATAAGAAGCTAAGAAGTCAAACAAAATCGGGCTGAACAAAGCGTGAGACCGAGAAAAGAACTTACTTTATTGATTCCTGGATGCCATAGCCTTCTTGTGCGATTTATGGAACTAAGAATCGGATGTTATGGCTTTCTTGTTGTGCGATTTCAGAAAAAGCCCTAGACTTTCATATCGACTTGTGTATCTTGAAGTGAACGAATGAAACCTAGCGAGTGTAGAAGAAAAGAAAGGTACGCAAGAAAAGAAAGGGTACGCAGGAGGATACGTTCGTGAATCGTGATACCAGCTATTGACTAGTCAACCGGTTATACATAATAAATAACAAGGAACATCAAAAGGTGTGGTCTTTTTAGGAAATAAATAAAGTTTTTGGTTTAAATAGAAAAAAACTGCAAATATAAGGTCTATTTTGGAAAAAACCCTTTTTCTATGTAATTAAGGGGGTGTTTGGATTAGATTTTTAGCTTATTGCTTATAGCTTATTTGTGGTGGGAATAAGCAATAAGCAATAAACAATAAGCATGGGGAATGATGCTTATTAAAATTAGCTTATTTAGCCTAATAAGCTGGATTTAATCCAAACACTCAAAGTAGCTTATTGTGGGAATAAGCAATAAGCACCTCTTTTTTTCCTATCCAAAGACCCCTAAGTTTTCTCAACCAATAAAAAAGAAATCAGTACTACATATACTTCATAAATAAAGTCAGTTGTCTATAATTTATGTAGTTATGTTTGTGTCGCTAAAAAAAGGGAAATATACAAACTTCCATTAATTTCAATTGAAATTTTTAATTAAGTAGTTAGGTATATTACTGAATTCGTATACCATCAATGATGAGATAGTTGTGCCATATTCCCGATTGTTCATTGAAGAGTCCATTGTGTGTATTTGTTTCACTCCAAAAGTCCTTAAAAATGTCCATGGCTATTATTGTGATTTTAGCATTCCTTTCCCTACAAATTGGAAAAACAACCATCAAGTCGTCATATGATCTTAATTAAAAAAAATGTTTATCTTTTATTTTTGTGAACTGAAATGTCTTTTTACGGATAAGCAAAAAACTATTTTGACTACTAAAGTGACTATGCCTGTTATTAACCTTATTTTGATAGTGTAGACTAAAAGAAATGAATTTGTTTTTTAATATAAGTAAACCTGATATATGCTTGAGTCTTTTCTCACACCATACATGTGCGTTCCAGAAAATAGTAATAAAATGATAAGAAAAATACTTATATGAAGTCAATTCCTTTTACCATTTTCTTTCTTACCTAATTAACATAATTTTTTATATAATAAATGTAAATTCCTTGAAACAAAAAATGATATAAATGTCAGGTGTTGATGCATTGTAATCATGTGATGGCTTAGATATGCTGCCAGTTCAACTGCAACTTCAATAGCAACACTATCTATAACATTGTTTAATCCCTATAAATAATCATATGAATTAGTAAAAACGGATTGAAAAACCTTTTAAGTGCAGAATTAATTGTGCAAATAAGAAAGTGAAACATGCACGACACAAGTCATTTACTGTAAAAATCACATTCATTTGTAGCCTGTATAAAATTATAGCAAGGTATTTAAGGTTGGATGAAATGTAATATAATTACTAAATCTATTCTAGACCTTACTTAGTTGATACCTGTGTGGTTGTGACAATTCCCTTTGACAGGAAGCTCTATACCACTTCTTTTGATACATTCATGCCCCTGCAATTTTTTACAATTCACTATCCTGAATATGTACAAAAGTTGCTGAATTAGTACACTGATGTTACATTAACCTTCCATAATATAAATACTTGTAAAATAATAACAAACCTTCTTTATGGTTCATAGATTTCCAACAAGGGAGATAAATTAGGTTTGAACTGAAGTTTGACCATCAGTGTTGTAAAAATTGCATGTGTGGCTTCTATTATTCTGTAACTTCCTGAAATTTTGGTGTGATAATTGACCTGCAAAATTGAACTCAAATTTTCATTAATAGCCTATTGTTTGTTAAAAATCGTAAGCTATTACAAAAATTGTAACTTGATTTTTGGATATAGGAACATACATTTGGTTGGCATGTTGTAAGACTTCCTGATGAAACATCCCAAAATACAACCCAAAAGTTTTTGTTTAATCATTACTGAAATCATTGTATCAATACCATAAAATAAAATCCATACGCCAATATCTCAAAACCATAACAAGTTTCACAAGAACTGTATCAAGACTGAATCAAATCATATCAATGAAAAGCTAAATTAACTCCCAGGACAAATTGAAGCTGTGGTGTGTGCGATGTCATCATCCCGAGCTCTTCCCTTTACTTGCAAAAGTACCTGAAACCAAAACTGAAACAGTAAGCACGAAGCTTAGTGAGCTCCCCAAACTACCACATATCATACAACAACATATAAACACATACTGGGCCTTGCCCACTGCATCGGACCGAAGTCCATAAACTGCATCAGACCGAAGTCCAGAAACTGCATCGGACCGAAATCCAGAACTGACTAGGGCATTGCCCTCTGTATCGGACCGAAGTCCGGAAACTAACCAGGGCCTTGCCCTCTGAATCGGACCGAAGTCCGAAACTGACTGCATTAGACCGAAGTCCGGAACTGACTGAACATAACATAGCATAAACATATCAACTAGCATCAACACATATACTGCATATTGCATCGGACCAGGGTCCGGAACACATAACACAAAACATGCTTGAATCACAAAGACATCAAGCAATCTAACTACTGCATCGGACTGAGGTCCAGAACTACTGCTAGCTAAACAGACTGGCATTGTGGCCGTAGACCTATTCCTACTGGAAGGAAACTCACCTCATGATGCTAACTGCTGAACTCCTGAATGAGAAATCCCCGACCGCTGCTCTTGCTGCTTCCCAGCTATCATGGGAAATAAAATACTAAATCCGAATAGGGATTCTCCTATGGGTAAAATGACCATTTTACCCCTGTTATGGTATGGGTCACAACATGGCCCAAAAACCCTCAATTCCTTCTAAGCCCGTCCATGGCCCCACTAAAGGCCCATTATTGGCCCAATTTGCTCCATTGGGCCCAAAGCCCTTTATTGGGCCTTACCCAAGCCCAATACTAACCTTTGGCCTATATTACAGAATTCTGAAGGCCACTAAGGCCCAAAGACCCTAGGTCCCAAAACTCAGCCCACATCGAGGCCCAAACGCTCGAAGCCCAAACTGGCAGCGTACACGGGGCGTACACCGAGGTACGTTGAGCGTACTGGCTACTGGCTGGTACGCGGCGCGTACCTCCTTGTATGCCCAGCGTACAGCCTTGTTAAGCCAAAGTCTCATTAAGTGCTTAATAATCCGGGTCAGAAGCTAAAATCTTAGATCCAGGTCTTATCCCACGTCTGAAACCATAAAGTTGCTTACTTGATGGCTTACAAGACTCCCTTAAGCTCAAACTTCTAAAAACAACCATTTATAACCAAGAAGGTGGCTAGATCTCATGCATGGCTTCATGAGAGCCTCAAAAATCGAAACTTTATTGCTATGGGGGCACTTGAGCTTCAAGGATAGCAATCCCAAGCTCCAAAAACGAAGCTGTATGATAAAGGTCCTTCCTTTGGACCTAAAAGGTCCAACTTCCAAAAACTCTTAGATCTAAGCTTACAAAAGGAAAGTTGGTAGCTTTATACCTCTTTTGAATGCCAAATGAATGAATGATCCCAGATCTATGAGCTCAAGGTGCTCAAGTTCTCCTTCTTCCACTCCTCTTCTTCTTTTTTCCAACTTTTCTTCACAAAAATGAGCCCAAAAGATCAAACACACACACACAAGGAGAAAGGGACGAACTAGGGTTTTCTGAGAGTGAGGAGGTTGATGGGAAAACAAGGAAAGTGGCTATAATGGGGTTTATATATCCTTAAACCCCTAAAATTAGGGTTTTTCCTCTGGCCGTGTACGCTGGGCGTACCATATGGTACGTTGCGCATACGCTTCTCCTCCCCGCGTTTCACTAAGTCACTACGCCCAGCGTACAACGGATTTACGCCCCGCGTACGGCTTATGGGCATACTATGGCTTGGCCCAAAACAAGAGGCCCAATCCCATATACAATTCTATTATAACCCCACATAAAACTTGAGAATCTAAATAAATTTATACCTCGGAAGACGATCGTTACAAATCTCCCCCACTTGAATTAGACTTCGTCCTCGAAGTCCGTTGCCACTGAATCTGAAAACAATTTCGGGTAATGCTCAAACATCTCCTCCTCGGATTCCCACGTCCACTCTGAACCCTTCCGGTGCTGCCACTACACCTTCACTAGCTGAACTACCTTGTTCCTCATGGTCTTTGTCTTCCGGTCCAAAATCGCGACCGGTCTCTCAATGTAATTCGGGATGCTATCAACCTGAATGTCTTCCAAGGGTACAACTGCTGACTCGTCCACTAAACACTTCCGTAACTGGGAAGACACTGGTTCCTATTAAATTACGGGGTTACACATGCTCGTTCGGAAGAACCGAAGAAGAAGATGGAAAAGATTGTAGTATGAATCCGACATGGAAAGTAGTGGATTGAAGAAATTCGTTACCTTTTTGTACAGATGATCGATCACGCGTTGCTCATCCGGAAGAAGAAGATGTAAAAGAAATGTAGTATGAATCTGATATGGAATGCAGTTGATTGAAGAAACTCGTTACTTTTTGTACAGAGGATCGACTAACGCAATCTTAAATGTTTGGGATTGGAAAGATTAACAGGAAGAGAAGGGACCGATACTGCCATATACGATAATTTTACATGCTTTCATCACGAGGGATGAGATAAAGTAAAAATTTGGGGATTTTTGGACAACAATTAATTTTATTTCTTTGTGGATGATGTGGGTGGTACTATTGTGGGGAGGAGAATCGTGATAGTTACAGGGGAAGGAAATCGATGTGTCGTTTCAATTACGGTTGTGACGGGAATGGATTTATGGTTTCAATTTACATCATTGCGACGTTTTGTAGTTCGATTACGTGTCTTGTATTGAACCATGTAAATTTGAATTTAAAGGATGGAGGAAAACAACGTTTTCATATATATATATATATATATATATATATATATATATATATATATATATATATAGAGAGAGAGAGAGAGAGAGAGAGAAAAGTTCAATAGAGAACCATAAATATTGGTTCTTCAAGGAACCAAATATTTATTTTTTTCAATTTATAAAGAAAATTTTAAAATATTTAAATTCATATATAAATATTGTGAATGTGAAAAATATTTTTCGGATTCACCGTGTGAATTCAAATTCACGTTGTGAATTTTCAAAGATTCACATTGTGAATTTGACGTAAAAAAATCGAATTTTATATCATTGGAAAAAAGATAAAAAGTTATGAATTTCTATATTTTTAGTTTTTTTTTTGATAAAAAATAAGTTCTAAAAGTTGAAAAAAAATTGGTTCCTTGGTTAATTATGGTTCTCTATTGAACCACACCATATATATATATATATATATATATATATATATATATATATATATTATTTTGTTTTTAGTAACTATTGTGTGCCAGAGTGCATAAATCTGGATCAACAGATGGAATTAATCAATAGACATGATTTGAGGGTGTATGATATTACAATGAGATAACATGTACCATATAATCACACAAATTTTAGCAAAATGACATTTTGGACAATTAACTATATTTATAAAAGGAAACTTTTGGATTTTTAGGGACAATTAATTCTACTAATTTTAAAAATCTAAATTTTTTTAATTAATTCATTTTTAATTCTAACTTAATTTGTTAACATAACCAATTTTATTCTATCAGAATATTTTTATTTTGTCAGAATGCGATTCTGTTAGAATAACAATTTATGACATCCTTTAAAAATACATTAATAAAAAGAAAACATGAATAAGTACATTATGAAACAATATACAAAATCGATTCTTGAACTAATAATATATCAAATAATTACATCTATAATTCTGATACAAAAAGAACATTCTTGAATAATGTCAACATTCTGAAAGAATAACAAGTGTAGTTTTTTAAAAAAACAACATTTTTAAACTTTGAATGTGATCAATCTTTGATTCATTCTTCACGTCATTCCTATAATGTCTTCAGTCATTCCTATCACAAATGCATCCAAAACATCAAAATCAAACAAAAAACACTAAGTCATTCTGAAAGAATAATGCTGCTAAGATTCGTTTTATAACTTCTGGCGAAATACATTCTACTACAAGACACTCTTGTTCTCCATATTTTCTTTCTTCTCCACATGAATGACAAACTCTTCAAAACCTAAAAAGAAAAAAAAAATCATCAAAATCTAACAAAAACACTAATCCACCAAATGAACCGACAAAATATATGACATTTTAATAGGCAAAAAAGATTCTAAAAGAATCATTAAAATGACAAGTTGTAATTCTGAATAATTTGGCAGAATACATACAACATTATAAATTTTGGAAGAATACATACAACATAGTAAATTAGCAAGTAACATAAATTTATTTCATGACCATTCCTTTAGTTAGGCATGTCGAAAATTATGATACCCGAATAAAAAAAAAAACTTTAGTAATTCTGTTGTAATGCATGCCACATGGTCAGACTCTCTTTCAGGCATTTCCACAAACATTTGTTGTGCACTTCTTCTCACACCTAAAACCAATTAAACCAATCTTAATCAGCAATAATAAATTGAGCAAATATGTTAGAAAAATAGTCATGATTGTTCAAAGAAACGCATGAATTATACCTCTTGGAACAAATTTAATAGATACAAAAAATAAAGCCAATGATAATAGTAAGATTCAAAACTTCAAATTATGGTGCAAACCTGTAAAAAGGAATAAAAGAATATATGATTAAACTCTCAACCTCCACACCTATATTTACCTGCAAAAAGGAATACATAACTTCATCTTGGAGTTATTATCTACAGTTAGATCAAAAAAAAAAGTTTTTTACCTTTTGATAACATTTAACTACTTGTTTATGCTCGTTTGCACCTTTTAAAGCTTCTAATGTGAAAATCATCTCAAAATAATATCCCAAAAATCGACCAATTGCACCTTTTAAAGCTTCTGTTATAACTCCAACGATAAAAACAGATAACAAAATCCTTGTGGTAATTAATCAACACATGAACATAAAATTAATCTAATTCAATCGATTGAGGATAATGAGAATGAAGTTGAAAGATTTGATCACTCAACACTACATGGTAAATATCATAAACATTTATTCAATGAAGATAGAATTCCAGGAAGATAGTAATTGGCAATAAAACTGAATATAGCTACTTGAAGGGACATGAAATAAGAGAAATCAACATTGGAATTGTGTTTGTGTGTGGAAGATGGAGAAGATTAAGTTACTGGAACAAATCAAAATGGGATGGTGCTAGGCTTCATCAGATACTTGAGATCGGCCATCATGTCTTTTCCAATAAAACGATGGAAAGGATGGAGAAGACCTAGAAGCCCCATGATCGCTATTAGGAGGACCGAAGGTGGGCGGTGGATACAAGGAGGAAGGCAGCCGGCGACATAATAAGTGGCAACGAAGGGGAAGGAGTAGGTGGCGGCGATCGGTGATTGAACATGAAACAAAAATGTCGATTCCTTTTTGTGTTCTGGTGGATTTTGTAAGGTAAAAAAACTGATTGCAATTTTATAAGGATTTAATTTGATTTTAATTTTGGAATTTATTTAATATACATGCAATATTATTAACTTACCCTTATTGATTTATTTAAAAATTTAATTTGTACTAAATTCTGATTGGTTCATATATGCACACAATACTTGTTGAAAACATTTACATATATATATATATATATATATATATATATATATATATATATATATATCTTTACTATCTTATAAAAGAAATCTCACTATTTCTAAAAATAGATTGAATATAATAATATTATTTTTTTAAGATGTTCAAATCAATAAGCTAATAGTACAAGTAGTCATCAATAAAATAATATTAAATTTTAACCTGTGTTTTGAATCCTTATATTTCTCAACAAATTCTATCTCCTTCCCTAAATTTAGGATAATTCAAAATTTGAAACCATCAGAAAATACATGTTGATTCAAATATCCCTCTTGCAGATGGCTCTTTCTTAACAGGTTTTTATTTTAATCCTTACTTGTAATTGATTTCATCATTTTTAACTTTTTGTATTTTTATCTTATAAATATATTGGGTGAAGGCTTTATTATATCAGGTTTGTTCCTAAAAAGGTTTTTACTATGTTTCTTTAATGTGTTGGCTTTGCAGGTTCAAAGAACTCAACCAAGAGGACCAGTTAGAGCATTGTATTATCATTAATTTGTATATTTTGACATCTTACTTTTGCAATAAAGAACGGTCAAACACAAGATTTGACATGATTAAGGTAGTTTGTATATTTTTTATCTTGTTTAGTCTGAAAATGAAACCTTTTTCATCATTGGTCCTTATAATATCAAGTTTCATCACATTGACTTCCTGATTACGGTGATTATTGTCCTTATTATAAGGTTTTATATAGATTTTGTTCAATATTTTAAGGTTTTGAGAACCTAAATCAATATGAATCCTTGAATTACATACCATCATTGAAAATGTTTTAATTTGTGACCAAACTTGGTTTAAAATCACAATGAACAAGTTGACACCTGAGTATTTTGACCTTCTCAAAAGCCTATTTATCGACTTTTGAATCACAACACCTAATATTCTAAAGGTTTATTTTTATAAACTATTATTTATATATTTTAACATTTTACTTAGTAGGACATTAAATTAATAAAGGAATTAAGGAAAACGAAAAAAAAAAAAGAGTACGAAAAACAGTACAAGTGGTTTGGGTATGTATAAATGGAAGTAATAACCATTTAGGGGGTGTTTGGCAAAAAAGCTTATTGCTTATTAGTTTATTAGCTTATAAGTTAATAAGTAAGTGTAGGGTAACTTATGAAAAAATGACGTATCAGAGGTTTCCACCGGAATAAGTTATTTTAATCCAAACACTTTTTTAACTTATAGTGATGTGGAACCTAATAAGTTGTTTTAAAAAAGATTAGCCAAACACCCCCTTAATATGGTATGATAATGCTCTTGAAAAATAGATGTTATTTAATATCCATTTCTTGAAGTGAACGCAAAATAGTTTTAACTCTAAAGAGATCAAATTATTCGCCACCCGCCGCTTTGCACGGGTAGTATATATATATATATATATATATATATATATATATATATATATATATATATATATATATATATATATATATACCGGCAAAGTATCCAACAATTTATGAATATCCAAATTAAACCCAACCTAAACTAAATTGATAGAAATTAGCAGCAGCGTAGTGAAAATTCAAAAGCAAATAAGCTAGAAACATCTATAACCAGAATTACCTTATTTCGAATCTTATTTAATAGGTGTAAGAAATAAGGTAAATTATAAAAGTATTTGTAAAGAATTGAAAAAATAAAGATGTGAGAATCGAACAGTGACCTTCTATTTAGGATAAACCAAGCTAAAACTTTTTTTTTTTACTTTAAAATGCAGCATATAAGTTATAAATCTTTCTTAACCTGATTTAAATAATAATAATAATAATAATAAAACTACTGTGCATTATAATGTAAATTGTATAGGAGTATATAATGTTCGAATATATTTTCATAACAAAAAAGCTGTAGGGGTAAAAATGAAACTTTTGCCATTTGAGAACTTGTACTTTGCTCTTTCCGTCGGTTTCCTCCCGCTCCTCCGCCAAATCGCCGGCTTTGTCCTCACTCTCAACTCCATTATCTACTGAGAGAAAAAGAATAGAAAGTCGATTTAAGATCAAAATTTTCTCAATTCGAACTCTTTGTATCCAGAGACATTACCGGATATACGATCACAATCGATCTGTAGAATCAAGTCAAAGTTTCTACAGGTATAGATGGGAGTAATCGATTTGATAACAAGAGTAGATGTAATATGCAAGAAGTACGAGAAATACGACGTCGACAAGCAAAAGGATGCCACCAACAATATCAATCGGAACGATGCATTCGCCGGACTTTACACCGCCATTGAATCCGATATGAATCAAGCTGTGGAGGTAATTAGATCTTTACGATATCAAAAGACTTTATTATCACGTTGTGTATGTTGTTTAAGATGTAGTTTTGTTTTTGGTTTGTGTAGAAATCGGAGGTTGCTGCGGCGGAAAAGAACAGGGCCACGGCGGTGGCGATGAACGCCGAGATTCGACGGACGAAAGCTCGGTTACTCTAAGAAATTCCCAAATTACAGCGTTTAGCTTTCAAAAAGGTTTACATGCTCGTAACTTAAATATTTAAGGACATATATATTTACATTACTTCTAACTTATAATTAAGGAATAAGCGAATTTTACTTTTTATCGGAACATTCGTTATTTGTTTCTTTTTTATCTTTTCTTTTTAAACGGCTTCCATTCGCACATATTAATTTAAACATTTTGTAAATTTCCAATATGGTTAGGCCAATACATTAAACTAAACGTTATAGTTAAAGTTAAAGGTTAATGCCACAAAAATAATTATTTATGAGAAATTAAATAGCTTCCTATTTTTTGTTCTTACTTTTTTTTCTACCTATTTAAAATGATGACAAGTGTATAAATTTAAAATAGTTACAAGATAGCAGAACAAAAGGTAGAAGGCTATTTAATTTCTCATTAGTTATATGCTTTTTAAATATTTTAACAACTTTGATTTTTGTTCTTTATATTTTGATTTTTTTTTTGTGCAACGAAGCGATTACCATGTTATGATGGTGTATCCTCTTTGTTGATGTTGAAATATAATAATACACATTTTAGTAAAGTTTGGCCTATAATAAAGATATTCTTAGTTGTACTCGATCGCCATCTATGATATTTATTAAATTCACGATCTATTTATGTCTAATCAATAGTAAAATACACCTAGTGTACTATAACAAAGATATTCCTAGTTGTACCCAATCACCATCTAAGATATTTATTAAAGTCGTGATCTAACTTTATGTCTAACCAGCAATAAAATACATATAGTGTACTCACCAACTAACACACCCCATCCTGAAGGAGAAGTTGTGTGTTTTATTCTTGCCTTCAATGCATTCATTTTTCATTTGAAACTATTACGTTTTAAAATATCTATTGTTGACTAATTCATGACTAAAAATAAATCAAAAATAATCCAAAACATAATATCAAATAAGAAACAAAAGAAAACGTTGAGGCTAAATAGGAAGTAATAAGTAAATGTTATGATTTGAAAATGAGAAAAAAAATCCACCATTATGTAAGATTTCAGGGTCTTAGAATATCAATTAACTTGGATAATTTATGGGATCGTGATTGCAATCATTTCCAAAATCTGTGATTTCGACCCTTTTGTCTGAGGTATCACAAAATCTGATTTGGAATAATCCAATAGATGCAATTTGGAAATCAGGCCACTTTCAAATTCGAAACACAGAAAAATATCCCTTGTTGTTTTGTATTCTTTTGAGATAGAGAGAACCATAAGTATAACTTTCAAGAGTAAGTTTTGTAACCCGTTTTCTGGAACATGTAATATGCTCTTATACAAGAAGGAAAAATAGTTGGTGGTAGCTACATGCAGTTTGGAGCCAAAACAAGTGGTTAGATATATGGTTATAAGACATAACCAATTCTGACATCACAGTGATGTCACCACCGCTAGAAGCTTTGCCCATTGGACCCTGCTAAGGGTGCTGCCCCTAAACTCTACGAAGAGGCTACAACCCCTTGGTACCCTACACCCAGGGGCATTACCCCCAGACCCTTGTATTCCCGAGTTCATTATCACATCGAGTGTGTACATCGCACCTCCAAGCCTGGTTAGTAAATTAAACTCTGCCTATCTCATTATTAGTAATAATTACACCAAATTATGTTGATAACATTAAAATCACCAACATTCTTCCCCCATTTTAGTATAATCCTTAATTAACTAAAAGCAAACACAAAATCAAATTTATGCATAAATGAAAATATCTTGAAATTGAATTTTCACATTAGTATAATATACATGTCAAACACTCGAGTAACTGAAGGATTAAACTCATCAACTCATTTGAGTAACTGAAGATACTATACACATAAGTTAAACACAATATATAATGTTTCATACTTGACACTATTACATCCATGTGTCCTATACATTCATGAGTACATAAAAGCCTAGCCCAATCTTTTTGAAGCGACATCACTTCACACTCACATATGTAGTCCTTCTATATCATGCACCTATTAATGCA
The DNA here is from genome assembly GCF_051521515.1 of Lactuca serriola. NCBI lineage: Eukaryota > Viridiplantae > Streptophyta > Magnoliopsida > Asterales > Asteraceae > Lactuca > Lactuca serriola. The sequence continues at coordinate 303,070,836 of NC_136410.1, forward strand.
CTTTTTCAAAAGAACTATTAAGAACTTAATGAACCTACTTTAACAATACAGTTTATAAGCACATACCTTGGGATGTAGTAAACAAATGTGCTTCAATCTCCATATGTAAGCTTTCCACATTGAATTCAACTTCTAACATTATATTAGAAGGGAACTTGGTATCTCACCCATAGAGATATCAAGTGGGCCTTAAAACCATCCCTATAACAGACTTCTTTACCAAGTCTCTAGATAACCCCTTCATCAAGTGATCAACTAAGTTTTTTTGAGAACGAACAAACTCAACAGAAATGATACTGTGAGTAATGAGCTCACGTACCATAATGTGCATAACACCCAAATGTCACGATGTTCCATTATACACTTGATTTTATGCTTTTGCCAAGGTGGAAGCACTATCATAATGTATAGAAATAGGTGATATAGGCTTTGTCCACAAAGAAATTTCATATGTCAAATTCCTTAACCATTATGCGTCTTTTCCAGCAGTTGCAAAGGATACAAATTCAAATTCTATAGTTGAAATTGTGATGCATGTTTCTTTCTTAGAATCGCATAAAATGACACCTCCACCAAGAAGAAACATCCAACCACTTGCAAAAAGAATGGTCCTCAACATTAATGATCCAACTAGCATCTGAATATACTTCAATAACTGAAAAAAGCCCTACATAAGTCAAACCAAAATCCATGTTTTTCTTTAGATACTTCAACACTCTCCTTGCCGCTTTTTAGTGATGAGTACTAGGATTGCTAGTAAACTTACTTAGCTTCCTACAACAAATGCAACATCAGTCCTTATTTTGGCCATAACATACATTAAACACCCAATAACATCTGAATACTTGAAACTGCTTCACCAGTATTTGACATAAGTTTCATACTTGGATCAAAAGGTGTACTTACAGGAGAACAATCAGAATAATTGAACTTCTTAAGCACTTTCTCAATGTAATGAGATTGTGAAATTGAGATTCCTTAATGTTCACGCTTGATTCTTATTCCAAAATTGGATCAAAAGGTGTACTTACATGAGAACAATCAGAACAATTGAACTTCTTAAGCACTTTCTCAATGTAATGAGATTGTGAAATTGAGATTCCTTGATGTTCACGCTTGATTCTTATTCCAAGAATCACTTCTACATCCCCCATATCCTTCATGGAGATCTGAGATGATAAAAACTCTTTGGTCATGTCATCTTGCCCTTGATCAGTACCAAAGATTAACATGTCATCTACATACAAGCATATGATCACTCCTTTGCCAGACTCATCAAACTTATTGTATACACACTTGTCTGATTGATTCAACTTGAAACCATGTGACAAGACAACATCATCAAATTTCTGATGCCACTGTTTCGGTGCTTGCTTTAGCCTATACAATGATTTAACTAACTTGCACAACTTATGCTCATTTCCAGGCATAATAAAACCCCCCATGTTGTTTTATATACACCACTTCCTCTAAATCACCATTTAAGAATGTTGTTTTAACATCCATTTGGTGAATCATCAAATTACAAATTGTTGCTAAGGCAATTAGCAGTCTAGTGGTATTTCATACGACTCTGTTATTTTTTTTTTCCTATAATACATTAAACACAATTAAATTTAATAATATATTTAATTTAAACTTTAAAAAATCTATTGTTTTCCCATTCAAAAATGACATTGGACACCATCCTGTTATGATCGAGTTTAACTTAATTGAGTGCCAATCAATCTTATTCTATTAAATTCTTTGTTATTGATTCCTTATTCTCCACCATAAAAACAACCAATTCATTATGTCTTAAATAATAAAATTTTACATAAATAATAAAATGATAATTTATTAGTTTAAATTGTTAAAAAAAGTATCTTTCATGAACATAATTGGTATTTGTCGTTTTAATTTTACATAATAATAGATTCTTAAATGTAGTATTTTTGTTAAAAAAAAAAGTAGTACTATAATTATCATGCTTTTTCTTATAATTCTAATAATTATGTTTTTAGGAAATTATTATGTTTAAGGATTCATTATGTATAATTTTTTTTGAACGACAAAGATATTATAAAAACACCAAACTAGTAAGAAGCTAGCCGGAAAACAAAAAAAAAAATACAAAACATGAAAAAAAGATTAAACAATAATAGTCATAGGATCTTTTAACCACCCAACCCAATTCAAGGACACCCTTCTCCTTCTATAATTAACCCAAAAGAACGATTGAGTAACAATCTTATCAAAAATCGTCCACCACGTAGTTAAAAAAATCACCTCTAAATAAACCTTTTTAGACTCTTATAACTAAAAAGAAGAAAGCCAAGCGAGCCAGTCTTCAAACCAAGCCACCACTAAAATATAAATATTCCACCATCTACCAATATAGGACATACTAAAAGAAGTTATGTCACAAAGAAAAAACATGCGGTTTACCATTTCCACATCTTCATCACACAAAATAGACGAAATGTCGATTCCCCTCATCTCCAAATTAGACCTGGTAGTTTATTCAGTCTCAGCCGCCAACCAAAAACATTAACCTTTATAGGCACCATTTTAACCCAACTAGTAGGAGAGGACACTGATAACAAAAATCTGTCTATATGACTACGAGTAGAAGCAAAACTAAACACACAAAACCATCCAACGACCAGACCAATCTATCCTTGATATCAGAGAGTATAATGGAAGACAAAAGTTGATTAAAATCGCGCCACTAAGGATTCTCAGCTCCCCAATCTCTATTCAATCTACGAAAAGAACCCACACACCCAGCATGGGACATCTTGTCTTTCATGATAATTTGTTTATACAGTTCCAAAGAATAAATCCTAGGAATATCTTGTTTAAGAGAAGAATTCCCAATCCAAATATCCTCCCAAAAACTGACCCAGAACCATCACCAACTCTCTTTTTGCACGGAGACAAAAGATCAATCCCTTTAACCTTAAGATTTTCCATAGATTTCACCACTTAAATCCAAGGAGAACCAAAAGAAGTAGAAGAATGCTTTCTTAGGCCACCATCATTACCATGTATGATTTTCACAACCTTAACCCACAAAGCCTATGTGTTATTGAAAAAATGGCAAGCCTATTTAAAGAGGAGAGCTTTATTCAAAGCAAAAAGACGACTAACACCGAGACCTCCAAATTGTTTTTGTGTCATGACTTTATTCCAACTGACCCAAATCATTTTATTTTCACCCAAATCAGCCCCAGTAAAGAAATTATTCCTTATGGACTCCAACTTGGAGAGCACACCCATCAACGCCTTATAAAGAGAAAAATAATAGGTAGGCAAAGCACCCAAAATTGAATTTAACAGAGTCAATCTTCCTCCAACTGATAAATTTTTAACTTTCCAGTTAGAAAGTTTGGAAATGACTCTTTTCATCACTTCAAACCAAGCACCAAAAACCAAACCAAGATAAGGAAACAAAGTCTTTATAGAAGTACAACCTATAAAAGTAGCTATTTATTCAACCAAAACGCGAGACACACTAATACCCACTAATTTACTTTTATTCAAATTTATTTTAATCCCAGAAGCAAGGTGAAAGCAATGAAGAATACAGATCAGATTAGAAATTTTTGAGTTTTTCCACTCAACAATAAAGAGTGCATCATCTGCATAATATATATGAGACACAACCAAGGGAATGGTAAAACCAATGGACAGACACGAAAAAAGACCATTCTCCATAGCTTTATAAAAAGTAACATGGAGACCCTCCTTGATAAAAAAAAATGAGAGAAAGCAGATCACCTTAGCGTAAGCCTTTGAAAAATTGAAACTATGTAGTGGGAGAACCAATGTACAAGATTGTTGATCTTGTACATAAGATATTTGATTTATTGTATACAAATAAAACAAATGGCATGTTAGTTTTTGGCACCCACAAACGAATATTCAAGCTGAGATTAACAACTTAAAAAACGATATGGTATATACCACTCAAATTTATAACATTGTACTTTCTAACGTGGTTCTGAGGTGTTTCACTTCAAAATATGTTGCTTTTTTTTGCACTTCTCTAGATGCATGGTCATTTAAAAGTGATATTGTCATGTCAAGCTCTTCTCCAAAATTTCTTCATTTTTTGCTTTCCGTTTTATTTTCAACTTTTTTCCTACACCGTTCTCCATTAATTTTCTTATCTTTGTTCCTTGGATATTCAATGTATCATTAAACGGTTCACATAAGGTAACTCATATTAGTGGAGTCCCAGACTGTTTAATATAAGAAACATCTCAACCTTTAATCCACTATGCAAGTATTCCTCATCTCAAGAATTTGGTTAAGGTGCTTGGTATCAATAAACCAAAATTGACCTGGATAAACCCGAAAAAACTGAGAAACCAAGAAACCAAACCCATGGATTGGGTTTGGGTTCGGTTCCATTTCTTTAAAAGCCGATTATATCAGTTTCGATTTATGTTTTTGGTCAAAACTGACCCAAACTAACCCTTACTCACCCTTATGAAATTGTGTTGAAAATTTAATGAGATTATATGTAAGTTAACAATTTTTTATTATTTCATATTAGTGGGAAAAATAAACTTTATGGTTTTATAAGGCTTTCGTTGCCTTAAGCCTTTACATATTTTAGTGAAGGTTACGGGATGAACTAAGACAAAATGCATGCTAGGTCGAGCCGAGTCGAGGACACGAAACATGAGGTTAACCAAGAAGGTGCACTTTAGGCGTTGAGATCCGATAAAATTCTATTTACATAGGTCTGGGTTGACTCGAGTTTGGATCGATCTGATCAGAGTTGACTAATGGTTGACTTTGTGTACAACCTTTAGAAAGTCTCCGGATCTTACTAGTCATTGAGAATCGAAGAGCTTACGATTATGGTTAGGCTCGGGTCGGATCAGGTTATGACTGATCCGATTAGAGTTGACCGATGGTTGACTTCGTGGATAACCTCCACGAAGTTTCAATAGATTATCAATCACTAAGACCTGAAGAGCTTTAATTTGGTTGGGTTTGAGTCGGATGGGGTTTAGATCGACCGACAAAAGTTATTCTATGGTTGACTTTGTAGATAACCTCCAAAAAGTTTTTATAGATCGGATAAACTCATTGTTTGAATTTAGTTAACCTCAAGTTTGCATTCAGATAACCTTTGTATTTGAATTTGAATTCAAATTACTTCAAGGTTTTTTGAAGTCGAACTAAGATATCAATCCACTATTAACCGGACCCTTTAGGTCCCATTATTCACCACCAAAAACCAATATATATATATATATATATATATATATATATATATATATATATATATATATATATATATATATATCAGCTCTCCTTTCCCCTCCACAATTCATTTTTCTTCCAATTTTTTAGTAATCATTTTGCATATATCGGTTCTTCCATTATTATTGTAACGAACAATAACATCATTAACTCCTAGGCTTCTATGTTGTAGATTACAACCTTTAGAATGCATAAAAATCTTTAAGTACAAGAGTTATTTGATGTAGTTACAGTTAAAATTTTGAAACTTCCTGGTTGGTTTTAATTTCAATTTCATCTTCTTAATTCATTCGACAATAAGGCAGTCTCCTTATTCCTTTATTATAATTATATTTGATCACCAATGATTGAATTGATTTATGGACGAAACTTAGTAAACAAATAATAACAACTGAACATATTATTTGCGACTAATTGACATATAATTCTCGATATTACTTATCGGGTTGTCTGCTTTGGACTCTACTAACAATTTGGAATTAGTTCACAATTCTAATAATCATATTCTTTGTCTATTAAGTCTAAAACAAAAAAATCTTTTATATATATATATATATATATATATATATATATATTGTGATTAATTTTCAGACAAAAAGCCATTGGAATTTCTTCTATAAATTTTAGACTGATGAATCAAGAACATGTCAAACTTGACCGTTTTGAGAGTCAAAACTACTCCTGTTGGCCTGACAAGTTAAGTTTATGCTTGTTATGATTTATTTTCGTCTTGTTCTAAACCCTAAATTGCCCCAATTTCAGTTAATACGATCACCGAAATAGGAGATGCTCTAGATTGTAAAACAATTTCTGACTTGGAAAATTACGAGCTCTATATAGAGTCTAAGGACTTATGTCTTGGTTACATCAATAATTCCTTGTCTAATCACCTCTATGATCTATATGCACCATTCCTAGATCCTAGTGAGCTCCAAAAAACCTTAGAGCTCAAGTACAAATCACACGAGGAAGGTACTAACAAGTATCTTGTGTCTAAATAATTAGAGTTTTAAATAGTCGAAGAAAGACCACTCTTAGAACAAGTGCATGAACTCCGGGTCTTCGGTAACAAGTTGAACACACTTTTTATCTCTTTATCAGGGGATCTTCCAGGTAAAGGTAATTATCACAAAGTTGTCTCCCTCCTGGAAAAGACTTCTCCACAATGATCAAGCACATATATAAAAACTACTCTTTGAATGATCTGTCGAAGCAACTTCGAGTATTAAGATGGTTTCTTCAAATATCAATATATGTTTTTAAGGTACTGTAATTTTTTTTTGTACTATTATTAGTTAAATGCAATTTTCCAATTAATGTTACTTATTTGGTTAGATTGACAAATTGTTAGAATATATATATATATATATATATATATATATATATATATATATATATATATATATATATATATATATATATATATATAGAGAGAGAGAGAGAGAGAGAGAGAAAAGTGAATATACCCTTAAGGGTATATAAACCTAGATACTCAAACTAACTATTTTATATTGTTTTGCATCATACATATACATTGTAATTGTCCAATGTTCTTATAATTCAACTTTTAATTTGATTTACTTCTAAGATTTTTATAAATTTCACATTTACCTTCCTCTTACATAATTTTCATTTTCAACAATAATATATATAGCCTATGAGGTGTTCTACAAAAAGATGTGATATAAGAAGAAGACAATACTGAAATTTTGAAAATCTTCAAAGTAAATCAAATTAAGGGTTGAAGTATAATAACATTATAATAAATATATCAAACAAAACGATTAATTATATTGAGTTTGGGTACCTAAGCTTATATACCCTTAATGGTATATTCACATTTCCCATATATATATATATATATATATATATATATATATATATATATATATATATATATATATATCTTTTAACAATTAGTTTTTTTACGAAGAAATAACTATTAGATTTTATTCTTAGCTATTAAATAATACAAACAACTACCATTTTTAAATAAAATATTTATGTTTAGACCTTTTATTTATATTATATATTTATACTATTGATGTAAATTAATTAATTATGGTATCTAGTTTAGCAAATGTAAATTTATTTACATACATAAATTTAATATTTTAAAATTGTCATTGCTTCTAATTAAATTTCTTAACATTCCTTAATTCGTATCTTTAAAGTTTTAGCAAGTATTATATATATATATATATATATATATATATATATATATATATATATATATACTTCTTAATAATTTTTTACTATAAGTTACAAAACTTAGTACAAATCATATATATATATATATATATATATATATATATATATATATATATATATATATATATATATATATATATATATATATATATATATATATAGGTTTAGGTTCTATGGAAAACAAAAAACCCTAAAAAAACCCCTAAAAATCATAAAAATGCATAAAAAAAAATACCTAGAGATCACAAAACTTTTTTTTGACATTTTTTAAGAAAAAATCTCAGCTTTTTATAAAAATTCGCTGAAAAAAAATAAAGTATTAATTTTTTTTTTTAATAAAAAAAAGTTTTTTTTTTCAATTTTTTTTTCAGCGATTTTCTTTAAAAAGCTGCGATTTTTTCTTAAAAAATGTCAAAAAAAAGTTTTGTGATCTCTAGGTATTTTTTTTATGCATTTTTATGATTTTTAGGGTTTTTTTGTTTTCCAAATAACCTCTATATATATATATATATATATATATATATATATATATATATATATATATATATATATATATTTTTTTTTTTTTTGATTTGTACTAAGTTTCGTAACTTATAGTAAAAAATTATTAAGAAGTATATTCTTATAAATAGTTAGTTGATGGAAGTCAAAAAATTATTAAAAATATGTTATAGCTTAAAGAAAACGAAAACATGGTTTAAGAATTAAGAGATATGGCCGTAAGACAAGTTTTGCATGAGCCATGTTTAGCATGCGACTAGGGACATGTTAAAGCGCTTGGGTCGAAAGCCCAATTCGTGATCTATATAGTCTATATGCCACTCGTTTTTGCTTCGAACAAAGGATTAATTAATTCACGAATATAATATTTAAAATTATTATTATTTTAATTTTTTTTAATATTTAGTTATTTCATATTTAAAAAAACTCATACATTTCAATTTTATGTTCAGAAAAACATTTATATTAGTTTTTAATTTTCATATATAACAAAATTCTACGCATTTGCAAGAAATGACCATGATTCTAAAAAGCGCATCATAACGCGAGGCATAACATAGTCGTTACGAAAATGTCCATGATGAGTTTGTTAAGCGTGACATCCAAATTACGTGTCAAAGTGCGTCATATCACGTTATTGTGCGAGTTTTTTTCAAAGTGCAGATTTTTTTTTGTTTTTTCTGATCAGCTCTAAAATAATTGTGTGTTCGTTAATTTTTTTTATATTAAAGATTAATATAACAATTCAAAAAACTTTATATATTTAATAAAAGTCAATAAATATATTATTTATCTTTATTAATTTATATAAAATAATCACGCCTTGTAAAACGTCATGGTTCATCAATGTTTGACATGACTTAACTTTGACATTACCGTCAAGTCCATACCGCACATTATTTAGAACATTTGAAATATCCAACTAAAAATGTTACGTCAATTTACTCTAATGTGTTTGAAGACATGTGTATACCTACATCTACTTTTCTTTCTTATTTCATTTATGTGTATGGAATCAACATCTTATTTTTTTCCCTAACTAATTGATATTAGCCTAATAATATCCATGTCATATTAAAACAAAGAGTAAATTACACGAATGATCCTTATGGTTTAGAGTAATTTACGTGTTTGGTCCATAACTTATTTTTTAATTTGGAAGGTCCATACTGTTTGTTTTTGTTACGCTTGGTCCCTATCTTACCTAAAAAAAACTATTTTGCCCATGATTTTTTAATTTAGTTAAATAGACACACCCCTAACTCCACCCCCTCACCTTACCTGACTTTTTTTTTTAGAAACGGCAAACTAATCTAGTCCTAATCTAACCCTAAACACCACCTACGTCTCATAGTGAGACTTGAACTCATGACCTCTCATTCGAGAAAGTCACTCCTTACCGCTAGGCCAAAGGCGCTTTGGTCTTACCTGACCTATCCCACCACTTTTTCCTATTTAAATAATAGTTTTTTTAGGTAAGACAGGAACCAAACGCATAACAAAAACAAATAATAGGGACCAATTGCATAACAAAACAAACAGTAGAGACTTTCCGAATTAAAAAAATAAGTTAAGAACTAAACGCATAAATTACCCCAAACCATAGGGACCATTCGTGTAATTTACTCTAAAACAAAATGTCACACCACATTTTGAGCCATCCATTTTTCTTTAAGCCCTGTAATTTTTTTAATTTTAAAAGTAAATCTTAATATAAGGTTTTCATGAATATAAAAGTAATATAAGAGTTTTGATATATATATATATATATATATATATATATATATATATATATATATATATATATATATATATATAATGTTGTAGACATCGCTACTCGATAATTGTTCGGTTGACTGCGAGTACTGAGTGCTCAGAAAGTATTCGGATTCGGTAATTCATGTAGAAATATTTTTAGGAAAATTATATATGTCAAAATCATAAGTTAAAATCATAAAATGGATTGAAATATATAACAAATTAGATAAATATGAATACACAAAAATTAATATATATATATATATATATATATGTGTGTGTGTGTGTGTGTGTGTGTGTTAAATAATAAATCATTAAGTATATTATACATATTAATCACCGAGTTGACCGAATTTTACAACATTCTCGCTTCAATAAGGGGCAGATCGAGGAATACTCGGATTCTATAACTCGTCTCCGTAAGGGGCAGAATAGGGAGTACTGTACCGAGTAATCGGTCAACTCGACAAGTCTTACAACAATATATATATATATATATATATATATATGGAACAAATAATAAACTCCTATTGTTGATGTTTTTAATAGACATACTCTTTGGTGTATTTGTACTTTTCTAAGTTGTGATTATTAATTATACTAGACGAATGCCCACGTGTTGCGCAGAAACATCTATATAATTGAAATCTTTACAAATATATGTTTTTTTAAATATAACAATAACGTTGTTGTTAATTTGATATAATAACTCATATACTAAATTGATATAATATATTGATTATTTTGAATTATATGATAATATATATACATTTATTATAACTGTATAATCTCAACCATTTGAATGACTTCTACCCGCAAGTTACACATGAATAAAATTAAATATAATGTATGACTTAATGTTATTTATAGTCTTTGTTATTGTTAATTAATTTTTAAAATTTATTTTTTTAACGTTTTAATTTCTGTCATTATAATTATTTAAAACATCAGACATTGTTTTTTTATTTTAAAAGTAACAATATAATCATTTATATAGAGTTATTTTTAACTATTGTTATTGTAAGTTATTTTAAGCTACTTATTTGAAATTTTTTAACAATTATAGAAATATCTTTAGGAAATAATTTAGTTAAATTGATATTATAATTTAGTTTTTGCATTTAGCACTACAATTTATCACTTTTAACTATTCATAAAATATTCATTATGTTTTTTAAGTGAAACTGAAATTTATATTTAACTTGACACTGTAATGTTATATTTAAATTAACAGTATAAGTATTTTGTCCAAACTGTTCCAACGTTGTAGCTTTAAATTGATAATGGTTTATATACAACAACATATTAAATCTAATAACTTAAGTATAATATGTTAAAAGTTAAAGAAATAACTTTATAAGTAGAAGTAAAGATAGTATTTTAATGTTGAAATTTAGTTTATTTATGATTACACTTTAGGTTTGATATTTATTTAATCTTATTAACCAAATTATAATCATTATTAGAATGACATTATAATTTATCACTCTTAACTATTTACAAAATATTATTTGAGTTGTGTAAGTTAAAATAAAATTTATATTTAGCTTGGTCCTGTAATGTTATATTTAAGTTTATAATTTAAATATTTTATACAAATTGTTCAAAAGTTGTAGCTTTAAAATGATAATGGTTTACATCCAACAATATATTAAAACTAATAAATTAAGTATATTTTAAAAATTAACTTTATAAGTAGAATTAAAGATATTCTTTTAATATTGAAATTTAGTTTATATATGATTACACTTTAGATTTGATATTTCTTTAATCTTATTAACCAAATTATAATTAGAAATAAATTGAAAAGTTATGGGAGTTTCAAATGAATGTGGTGAAAGGAAAAATGAATGTGGTGAAAGAAAAAATGTTTCCTTTATAATATAGTATGTGATATTTTAAAAAATAACTTTATAAGTAGAAGTAAATATATTCTTTTAATATTGAAATTTAGTTTATATATGATTACACTTTAGATTTGATATTTCTTTAATCTTATTAACTAACTTATAATCATTATTAGAAAGAAATTGAAAAGTCATGGGAGTTTCAAATGAATGTGGTGAAAGAAAAAATGAATGAGAGTTTCAAATGAATGTGGTGAAAGAAAAAATGTTTCCTTTATAATATAGTATGATATGATATGATATGATTTATACTTTTCTAGGTTTATATACGGTTCTTCCTATGTACGTTCTCATTTATAGAAATCATGGGACCAGGATTGTTTGATTTATGTCAATTTCCGTTACACAATTCAATTCATCACATCAATACCGATTAAAATATACATGATGTAGGTAAAAGGTCTTTCTAAGGATGAACTTCAGGCACGAAATGAGTTGGTCTTAGCACTTAAAGAGAGAATTAAAGTTGTCCCTGATGGTGTAACAACCAAAACTCAACCGATAACTGGTTTGGAATCATCAAGTTCAAATAGAAAAATCATATTTGACTCAATGCAAGGTGATTATTGGATGTGTATGTTTTGTGTTTGGTTTTTAATTATATATCGATATTTTATTTTGATTACTGACTTATGGTAATATCAGATGAAACGTTTGATAACAACTACTACCAACATACTGATGACACCAATAAATTTAGAGAAGAATATGAAATGCGAAGATTGCAACTTAATTTGAATTTGAGTCAATTATCAAGATAACAACATGAAATTACTATTTAGGTCAATATTTGATCTAAAATTGACTATTCCCTTATGACTATTTGCCTTTTTTCATATCTAAATATATTACAACATCCACAAAATTAAAACATGTTCCGTAAGGTTAGTTTTGAAACAATTGAATTTTATAAACTAGCAATAAGCTAGAAAAAAAAATTACAAGATGATTGTCAAAATTGGGTTTTGAATCTCGGATGAAAACAACTGAACTCTTCCATAATAGATGTGAAGTTTTTTTCATTGTTTCAAAACAAATTTTTTTTTCTCTAAAAGAACTCATATTAAGGATGCTTTAATATATCTCTTGAGACATCAATATTGACAAATACTCAATGAATTTAATTATATGTAGGACGAAGGGTTGGATGTGATTGCAGAAGGACTTGGTACTCTGAAAAACATGGCTCAGGACATGCAAGAGGTATGGTGATATCAATCATTTGTACGCAATAAAAAAAGTTACATATATATATATATATATATATATATATATATATATATATATATATATATATATATATATATATATATGATAAAAATAATTTAAATTTTAAGTTTTTTAATGGTACAGGAAGTTGATAGACAAGTGCCATTGATAGATGAAATTGATGACAAGGTAATCTTATTTTCGGGTTGAAATGAACCAAATTAAATCTTAGTTTTATTATGTGAGTATCTTAATTTAACGATTCTTATAGTTTAATTAAGATTAAATAAGAACGGAAATTTTTTGTAGGAAGGTAACAAATTTTTTATATACATATTGTTTTAGCAGACAAACGAAATGAATAATTAGATGATTCAAAAGTAAAATGATTCACAAGAAAAAGTTCCCAAAAAACATCTTCATGATTCATTTTTAAATAAATAAAAAAATTCACTTTTATTATAATTTTGGTGAATATCAACAAAATCATCGTAAAAGTAAATCGTCGAAATGTTTTTTCGGAATTTTTTTTTGGTGAATCATCTTATTATCGATTCATCTAGTGATTCATTTATTTTGTTCGTCAAAAAATAAGCCGAAAAAAATTTCTTACATTTCTACCAAAAAAAATTTCTTACCAAATCAATATCCCACTAAACACTTAATCTGGATTCATATATATTCTTTAATAAATACATATGACTATTTCATTTTGACTTTATTAATATAATGACTTAATGAGTTAAGCTAAAAAAACATGACTTAATGAGTTAAGCCAAAAGAATATGACTTAATGTATTTAGACACCAACCGTTTACGTATACCAATTTCGATTTTTTTCTACTTCTCTCATGTTAAAATCGATAAAAAAAATTTCTACGCCAACATGCCAACCCGTGATCTGGTAACCAAAACACAATACGATTGTCAGACCTAATATTTAGTATTATTAAGACAATTTTTTAGTTTAAAAATGAAATATACAAGATTTTGTCCATACATACATCATTACCCGTTCATGTACCTTATGCATAAAAAATTTAACCGAAAAATAAAAGAAACAACTCCTAATCGGATCAAACTCAATCTTGATTTCATATGATAAAAACTAATCTTGTGATTTATTTATTTTTAGAGTAAATTACATGGGTGGTCCTTTAGCTTTACAATTTTTTCCTGATATGGTCCCTAGGAAAGTTTTTCCTTGAGATGGTCCCTTTGGAGCAAATATTGCACAAGAAAAAGGTCCTTATGACTAAATTGTTAATATATTCTGGTAAGTAATTGTAAATGATAAAAATACCCTTTATTTTTTGCATACAAATGGTCCTTATGACACACACACACACACAAACACACTCACACTCTCTCTCTCTCTCTCTCTCTCTCCCAATTTCACCACCACCACCACACTCCGATCATAGCAACTATGATTGAATCCGGGTTGATTACGTAATTCTCCATTTATTGATAAAGATTAATTACATCTCTAGGCATCGAGTTATTGACATACACAACTATCATTACATTCCAAGGAATTAAACTCTCTTTACCGTGATTCGTGAACATTTCTTTCATAAACACCTCGTTGGTAGACGGGGTAGAAATTGTTACAGCAGGGAAAGGCTAGCCATGGTGCCTACATTAGATTTTTAAGGTAGAACATTGCATCATCGTCTTACAAATCTCCAACGCATCATCAAACATCCGAATTTGGGCGTATGAAGCTACCATAACATTCCAGGAGATGATATTTTTACTATACATTTCATCAAACACCTAGCGTCCTTCCAGTAACCGGTTACATTTTCCATACATTGTAATCAATCCATTTCCTACATAAAGATTTAAATGCATACCCTTTTTTTAGAATAGAAACATGGGTTTTTAATCAGACCCACAAATTCTCAGATAGGGAACATCCACCCATTTCATAGAACATACCTCGACACTCCTCCTTGTCACCATTACCATCATCCAAACTCCAACTCCATCACCACTGGCACCTCCACTAGCATCTATTCCTGCAGCGACATCTACGTATCTTAAACTTACACATCCGGATCAAAGCTTCCACCAAACGGAACATCAAATAAGATGGGAAGACGAGATCCGATTACCTTTTTTTTTTTTTTTTTTTTTTTTTTTTTTTTTTTGGCGTGAGAAGAGAGATCGGTCTTAGTTGGCAGTTGTGTGGTGCATTGCAACCCCCTCCTTTCATGCCATCGTGTTCAAATGATTGATTAGCACTGGACCGATAGCCATATTAGTCTTCTGATTCCCAATCTTCCTTTAGGATTCAATACAGAATCCAAGAACACATTTGGAGACATCAAGTTACCAATATAATCTATTAAGATTCTTCTGACATGGTTAGTCACATATAATGTTATGACCAAGCTATCATGATGGAGATCCAACACATCTTCTCTATAATCTAGAAATGTTCATTTTAAAGGACTCAACGTCTCTTCTCTTTGACCATGTACCTTTTTGAATAAGTCTTTAACCATGCATTGATCAATGCAAGAAATATGATGCTAATGTCACGATGTAGCTAGTTCAAGATATTGTGTCATTCAAGATATTAGTATAAATTCAAGTTGGTAGGCATAATAAAGTAAAGATGAAAATATTACCCATAACTTAAATGTAATGAAATTATTAAGAAAAAAACATGGTGTTAAAATCGAAATTTTCGGTAAACTAGCTAAGTTACTTTATTGTAATTTGGGCAGATTGATTATTGGAGAATAGAAAGAACCGATCATTTGATTGATATGCAACAAAATTATAATAATAATGACATAATTGAGAAAAAAACAAGATGATATCAAAATCAAAACTTTCGGGAAATTTAGTGACTTTTTTACAATTTAAAATGACAAATAAATAAACGCTACTATATTTCGGTCAATTTTATGGTTTAATTACTATATTTAGTTCTCAATGAAAATTATTTAAGTTTGACAATTTTTTTTTGTTAATGTCGATCGCTTTGACATAGATAAAAAATTTGCTAGGATTTAGTGTCAAACTTTAGTGTCTAACATATTTATCAAAATCATTAAACTTGTTAAATTTTTTCTTGTTGTCACCGTTTTAACTTGGTATAAATGTTAAAATGATCTGACATAGAAAAATATAGTGTTTAAATCACAAGATAGCTAAAATATAATCACTTTTATCTAATTTGCCATTTATAAAAATTAAAAACTAAACTACATGATTTCCATTTTTTTATCCGTAAGAAACACAATAAAATTCTGTAGTCACAGTGTCACACAACCATAATTCCAGGTCGAAAGGGCTGCTTCCGATTTGAGAAACACCAATGTTAGACTCAAGGATACAGTAACAAAGGTAACAAATTATATAAATCTTTTTTGAGATTCTTTTATTTATTTATATATTTCTTTATTTAATTGCATGTGTCGGTGAATATTTTTTAGTTGAGATCTAGCAGAAACTTTTGTGTGGATATCATACTCTTATGTTTAATTCTTGGGATCGCTGCATACCTATACAAGTAAGTTATATTTCTTGGTAGAGAAATTAAATTACCTCATACTTTATTCCTATAAGTATTCTTCATCATCCAATTTAATTTTATTTGATATATTCACTTATCATAATTTTATTAGATATAAATATTTATAGGCATAAAAAATAGGAATCAAATTAATTTCTCTTCTTACTCAAAACATTGCCCTTAAAATAATTTTTATCAGACTTATGTAGTTCGACTACATCTAACTAAATACACATTTATTGTTATTGCAGTGTATTAAAGTGAATTTCGCAAGGCCAAGATACAATATTTGATGATTCGGTACTTTTATTGCTGGGTATGAGAATGACTAAACGTAAATGCTTTATATGTAATTTTTGGAAGGCAGGATTTTATAGAAAGTCGGAACTGTTATAGTTTGTGTCTTATTTTGCTTGATTTTATTTAAGAGACCTCATATTTTCACTGAAGTTTTTTTATCTATCCATTGAAAAAAATAATAGAGAGACAAATATACCTTCATTTACTCATTTAATTCATCCAACTTGTCTCTTTCTCCGGTTCTTGTTATTTCTCTTAAACCTCCATTTATTTTCAACAAGTTAGTGAAATTCATATATTATATGGGTTAATATATATATATATATATATATATATATATATATATATATATATATATATATATATTATGTAAAATTTAATAAAATAAAAAAAAACTTATAAAATGACATGTGGAAAAAAATTAATTCAAAATAACATTTGTCAAATTGAATGAAAATGCAACAAGTGGTAAAAAAACTCTTCATTTATTATAGAGAATTTTGAGAATTGTATCAGACCCACTTTCAAATCGAAATGTCTTACTTTGGGATTAGTTCAAATCTACGTAATCGATAATTTACATATATCTCCAATTTTCCTTTTTGCAAAACTTACTAAGATTATCGTAAACCACAGTTAAGTTTATGGGTTCAAATTTGATCAAAATCAAACATTAAGCTACATATGATTTCAACAAATACTAAACGTCATTAGAAGT